>NC_092343.1:382362570-382615070 GCF_046630445.1 Rutidosis leptorrhynchoides | reverse complement strand
TTGTGAATCATCACATTCAATTAGAAACTCAGCATGACTTACTGTAATATAATCACATTGATCAAGTGTCATTATATTATACCAACTCATGCTTCAATTCTCAACATTACTTCAAAAACATTCAAATTTTAATTCGAATTTTTCAGAATCTAGAAACTAAAACAGTTTCCTTTATGATGTAACACAGATAGCGCGAGCAGATAAATGATTTCAGATAAGGATAGCTATGAAAATATCTTCAGAAATATCGAGGATATTTATAATGAAAGATACGATGATATCTTAGAATTTCTAATATCAAAAGATGATAAATAAAATTTGTTCGTAAAGGTTTAGAGTTAGGAGTAAGGTATTCGTTAATGACTTCAGTAGATACTAAATCATTTGGATTCTTTGAAGGCAGGTTTATGAAATGTCCCGTTCTTATTGATTAAAAACGTTCCATATTAATTGATTTCGTTGCGAGGTTTTGACCTCTATATGAGACGTTTTTCAAAGACTGCATTCATTTTTAAAACAAACCATAACCTTTATTTCATAAATAAAGGTTTAAAAAGCTTTACGTAGATTATCAAATAATGATAATCTAAAATATCATGTTTACACACGACCATTACATAATGGTTTACAATACAAATATGTTACATCGAAATCAGTTTCTTGAATGCAGTTTTTACACAATATCACACAAACATGGACTCCAAACCTTGTCCTTATTTTAGTATGCAACAGCGGAAGCTCTTAGTATTCACCTGAGAATAAACATGCTTTAAACGTCAACAAAAATGTTGGTGAGTTATAGGTTTAACCTATATATATCAAATCGTAACAATAGACCACAAGATTTCATATTTCAATACACATCCCATACATAGAGATAAAAATCATTCATATGGTGAACACCTGGTAACCGACATTAACAAGATGCATATATAAAAGAATATCCCCATCATTCCGGGACACCCTTCGGATATGATATAAATTTCGAAGTACTAAAGCATCCGGTACTTTGGATGGGGTTTGTTAGGCCCAATAGATCTATCTTTAGGATTCGCGTCAATTAGGGTGTCTGTTCCCTAATTCTTAGATTACCAGACTTAATAAAAAGGGGCATATTCGATTTCGATAATTCAACCATAGAATGTAGTTTCACGTACTTGTGTCTATTTTGTAAATCATTTATAAAACCTGCATGTATTCTCATCCCAAAAATATTAGATTTTAAAAGTGGGACTATAACTCACTTTCACAGATTTTTTACTTCGTCGGGAAGTAAGACTTGGCCACTGGTTGATTCACGAACCTATAAGAATATATACATATATATCAAAGTATGTTCAAAATATATTTACAACACTTTTAATATATTTTGATGTTTTAAGTTTATTAAGTCAGCTGTCCTCGTTAGTAACCTACAACTAGTTATCCGCAGTTAGATGTACAGAAATAAATCGATAAATATTATCTTGAATCAATCCACGACCCAGTGTATACGTATCTCAGTATTGATCACAACTCAAACTATATATATTTTGATTCACATATAGAGTGTCTATGGTTGTTCCGAAATATATATAGATGTGTCGACATGATAGGTCGAAACATTGTATACGTGTCTATGGTATCTTAAGATTACATAATATAAAATACAAGTTGATTAAGTTATGGTTGGAATAGATTTGTTACCAATTTTCACGTAGCTAAAATGAGAAAAATTATCCAATCTTGTTTTACCCATAACTTATTCATTTTAAATCCGTTTTGAGTGAATCAAATTGCTATGGTTTCATATTGAACTCTATTTTATGAATCTAAACAGAAAAAGTATAGGTTTATAGTCAAAAAAATAAGTTACAAGTCGTTTTTGTAAAGGTAGTCATTTTAGTCGAAAGAACGACGTCTAGATGACCATTTTAGAAAACATACTTCCACTTTGAGTTTAACCATAATTTTTGGATATAGTTTCATGTTCATAATAAAAATCATTTTCTCAGAATAACAAATTTTAAATCAAAGTTTATCATAGTTTTTAATTAACTAACCCAAAACAGCCCGCGGTGTTACTACGACGGCGTAAATCCGGTTTTACGGTGTTTTTCGTGTTTCCAGGTTTTAAATCATTAAGTTAGCATATCATATAGATATAGAACATGTTTTTAGTTGATTTTAAAAGTCAAGTTAGAAGGATTAACTTTTGTTTGCGAACAATTTTAGAATTAACTAAACTATGTTCTAGTGATTACAAGTTTAACCTTCGAATAAGATAGCTTTATATGTATGAATCGAATGATGTTATGAACATCATTACTACCTTAAGTTCCTTGGATAAACCTACTGGAAAAGGGAAAAATGGATCTAGCTTCAACGGATCCTTGGATGGCTCGAAGTTCTTGAAGCAGAATCATGACACGAAAACAAGTTCAAGTAAGATCATCACTTGAAATAAGATTGTTATAGTTATAGAAATTGAATAAAAGTTTGAATATGATTATTACCTTGTATTAGAATGATAACCTACTATAAGAAACAAAGATTTATTGAGGTTGGATGATCACCTTACAAGATTGGAAGTGAGCTAGCAAACTTGAAAGTATTCTTGATTTTATGTAACTAGAACTTGTAGAATTTATGAAGAACACTTAGAACTTGAAGATAGAACTTGAGAGAGATCAATTAGATGAAGAAAATTGAAGAATGAAAGTGTTTGTAGGTATTTTTGGTCGTTGGTGTATGGATTAGATATAAAGGATATGTAATTTTGTTTTCATGTAAATAAGTCATGAATGATTACTCATATTTTTGTAATTTTATGAGATATTTCATGCTAGTTGCCAAATGATGGTTCCCACATGTGTTAGGTGACTCACAAGGGCTGCTAAGAGCTGATAATTGGAGTGTATATACCAATAGTACATACATCTAAAAGCTGTGTATTGTACGAGTACGAATACGGATGCATACGAGTAGAATTGTTGATGAAACTGAACGAGGATGTAATTGTAAGCATTTTTGTTAAGTAGAAGTATTTTGATAAGTGTCTTGAAGTCTTTCAAAAGTGTATGAATAAATATTAAAACACTACATGTATATACATTTTAACTGAGTCGTTAAGTCATCGTTAGTCGTTACATGTAAATGTTGTTTTGAAACCTTTAGGTTAACGATCGTGTTGAATGTTGTTAATCCATTGTTTATCATAACAAATGAGATGTTAAATTGTTATATTATCATGATATTATGATATATAATATATCTTAGTATGATATATATACAGTTAAATGCCGTTACAACGATAATCGTTACATATATGTCTCGTTTCGAAATCATTAAGTTAGTAGTCTTATTTTTACATATGTATTTCATTGTTAATACACTTAATAATATATTTACTTATCATTTAACATAATTAACCAAGTGTATCAATATCTTAATATGATTCATATATACCTAGTAAGACGTTGTTATAACGATAATCGTTATATATATCGTTTTCGAGTTTCTTAAATTAATAGTCTCATTTTTATGTATATAACTCATTGTTAAAATACCTAATGAGATACATACTTATAATAAAATCATGTTAACTATATATATAACCATATATATGTCATCGTATAGTTTTTACAAGTTTTAACGTTCGTGAATCACCGGTCAACTTGGGTGGTCAATTGTCTATATGAAAACTATTTCAATTAATCAAGTCTTAACAAGTTTGATTGCTTAACATGTTGGAAACACTTAATCATGTAAATAACAATTTCATTTAATATATATATAAACATGGAAAAGTTCGGGTCACTACAGTACCTACCCGTTAAATAAATTTTGTCCCGAAATTTTAAGTAGTTGGAGGTGTTGACGTATCTTCTGGAAATAGATGCGGGTATTTCTTCTTCATCTGATCTTCACACTCCCAGGTGAACTCGGGTCCTCTACGAGCATTCCATCGAACCTTAACAATCGGTATCTTATTTTGTTTAAGTCTCTTAACCTCACGATCCATTATTTCGACGGGTTCTTCAATGAATTGAAGTTTTTCATTGATTTGGATTTCATCCAACGGAATAGTGAGATCTTCTTTAGCAAAAAATTTCTTCAAATTTGAGACGTGAAAAGTGTTATGTACAGCCGCGAGTTGTTGAGGTAGCTCCAGTTGGTAAGCTACTGGTCCGACACGATCTATAATCTTGAATGGTCCAATGTACCTTGGATTTAGTTTCCCCCGTTTACCAAATCGAACAATGCCTTTCCAAGGTGAAACCTTAAGCATGACCATTTCTCCAATTTCAAACTCTATATCTTTTCTTTTACTGTCCGCGTAGCTCTTTTGTCGACTCTGGGCGGTTTTCAATTTTTGTTGAATTTGGATGATTTTCTCGGTAGTTTCTTGTATTATCTCCGGACCCGTAATCTGTCTATCCCCCACTTCACTCCAACAAATCGGAGACCTGCACTTTCTACCATAAAGTGCTTCAAACGGCGCCATCTCAATGCTTGAATGGTAGCTGTTGTTGTAGGAAAATTCTGCTAACGGTAGATGTCGATCCCAACTATTTCCGAAATCAATAACACATGCTCGTAGCATGTCTTCAAGCATTTGTATCGTCCTTTTGCTCTGTCCATCAGTTTGTGGATGATAGGCAGTACTCATGTCTAGACGAGTTCCTAATGCTTGCTGTAATGTCTGCCAGAATCTTGAAATAAATCTGCCATCCCTATCAGAGATAATAGAGATTGGTATTCCATGTCTGGAGACGACTTCCTTCAAATACAGTCGTGCTAACTTCTCCATCTTGTCATCTTCTCTTATTGGCAGGAAGTGTGCTGATTTGGTGAGATGATCAACTATTACCCAAATAGTATCAAAACCACTTGCAGTCCTTGGCAATTTAGTGATGAAATCCATGGTAATATTTTCCCATTTCCATTCCGGGATTTCGGGTTGTTGAAGTAGACCTGATGGTTTCTGATGCTCAGCTTTGACCTTAGAACACGTCAAACATTCTCCTACGTATTTAGCAACATCGGCTTTCAAACCCGGCCACCAAAAATGTTTCTTAAGATCCTTGTACATCTTCCCCGTTCCAGGATGTATTGAGTATCTGGTTTTATGAGCTTCTCTAAGTACCATCTCTCTCATATCTCCAAATTTTGGTACCCAAATTCTTTCAGCCCTATACCGGGTTCCGTCTTCCCGAATATTAAGATGCTTCTCCGATCCTTTGGGTATTTCATCCTTTAAATTTCCCTCTTTTAAAACTCCTTGTTGCGCCTCCTTTATTTGAGTAGTAAGGTTAGTGTGAATCATTATATTCATAGATTTTACTCGAATGGGTTCTCTGTCCTTTCTGCTTAAGGCGTCGGCTACCACATTTGCCTTCCCCGGGTGGTAACGAATCTCAAAGTCGTAATCATTCAACAATTCAATCTACCTACGCTGCCTCATATTCAGTTGTTTCTGATTAAATATGTGTTGAAGACTTTTGTGGTCGGTATATATAATACTTTTGACCCCATATAAGTAGTGCCTCCAAGTCTTTAATGCAAAAACAACCGCGCCTAATTCTAAATCATGCGTCGTATAATTTTGCTCATGACTCTTCAATTGTCTAGACGCATAAGCAATCACCTTTGTCCGTTTCATTAATACACAACCGAGACCTTGCTTTGATGCGTCACAATAAATCACAAAATCATCATTCCCTTCAGACAATGACAATATAGGTGTCGTAGTTAGCTTTTTCTTCAATAATTGAAACGCCTTCTCTTGTTCATCCTTCCATTCAAATTTCTTCCCTTTATGCGTTAATGCAGTCAAGGGTTTTGCTATTTTGGAGAAATCTTGGATGAATCTTCTGTAGTAACCAGCCAATCCTAAAAATTGACGTATATGTTTCGGAGTTTTTGGGGTTTCCCACTTTTGAACGGTTTCGATCTTTGCCGGGTCCACCTGGATACCTTCTTTGTTCACTATGTGACCGAGGAATTGAACTTCTTCCAACCAAAATGCACACTTTAAAAAATTAGCGTACAGTTTTTCTTTCCTCAATACTTCTAGCACGTTTCTCAAATGTTCTTCGTGCTCTTGATCATTCTTTGAGTAAATAAGTATGTCATCGATGAAAACAATGACAAACTTGTCAAGATATGGCCCACACACTCGGTTCATAAGGTCCATGAACACAGCAGGTGCATTAGTTAAACCAAACGGCATGACCATAAACTCGTAATGACCGTAACATGTTCTGAAAGCAGTCTTTGGAATATCATCTTCTTTCACCCGCATTTGATGATACCCGGAACGTAAGTCAATCTTTGAATAAACAGACGAGCCTTGTAGTTGATCAAATAAGTCGTCGATTCTAGGAAGTAGGTAGCGGTTCTTGATGGTAAGTTTGTTCAACTCTCGGTAGTCGATACACAACCTGAATGTACCATCTTTCTTCTTGACAAACAAAACAGGAGCTCCCCACGGTGATGTGCTTGGTCGAATGAAACCACGCTCTAAAAGTTCTTGTAATTGGCTTTACAGTTCTTTCATCTCGCTGAGTGCGAGTCTGTAAGGAGCACGAGCTATTGGTGCAGCTCCTGGTACAAGATCTATTTGAAATTCAACGGATCGATGTGGGGGTAATCCCGGTAATTCTTTCGGAAATACATCGGGAAATTCTTTTGCGATGGGAACATCATTGATGCTCTTTTCTTCAGTTTGTACTTTCTCGACGTGTGCTTGAACAGCATAGAAACCTTTTCTTATTAGTTTTTGTGCCTTTAAATTACTAATAAGATGTAGCTTCGTGTTGCCCTTTTCTCCGTACACCATTAAGGGTTTTCTTTTTTCTCGTATAATACGAATTGCATTTTTTTAACAAACGATCTCTGCTTTCACTTCTTTCAACCAGTCCATACCGATTATCACATCAAAACTCCCTAACTCTACTGGTATCAAGTCTATCTTAAATGTTTCGCTAACCAGTTTAATTTCTCGATTCCGACATATATTATCTGCTGAAATTAATTTACCATTTGCTAATTCGAGTAAAAATTTACTATCCAAAGGCGTCAATGGACAACTTAATTTAGCACAAAAATCTCTACTCATATAGCTTCTATCCGCACCCGAATCAAATAAAACGTAAGCAGATTTATTGTCAATAAGAAACGTACCCGTAACAAGCTCCGGGTCTTCCTGTGCCTCTGCCGCATTAATATTGAAAACTCTTCCGCGGCCTTGTCCATTCGTGTTCTCCTGGTTCGGGCAATTTCTAATAATGTGGCCTGGTTTTCCACATTTATAACAAACTACATTGGCATAACTTTCTCCGACACTACTTGCTCTGCCATTACTCGTTCCGACACCATTTGTTCCTTTCGTTCTATTAACCCCTGGTCCATAGACCTCACACTTCACCGCGCTATGACCATTTCTTTTACACTTGTTGCAAAATTTGGTGCAGAACCCAGAGTGATACTTTTCACACCTTTGGCATAGCTGCTTCTGATTGTTGTTGTTGTTGTTGCAGTTATTATTGTTGTTGGGATGATTGTTGTAGTTGCTGTTGTTGTTGTTGTTGTTGTTGTTGTTGTTGTTGTTGTTGTTGTTGTTGTTATTGTTGTTATTGTTGTTGTATGGAGGCGGGCTCGTGTGAACTTATATCTTCTTGGATTCTTTCCGGTAATCCTTTCACAAACGCGTCGATCTTCTCTTCCTCATCTTCGAACGCTCCCGGACACAATAGGCACAATTCTGTGAATCGTCTTTCGTACGTGGTAATATCAAATCCTTGGGTTCGTAACCCTCTAAGTTCTGTCTTGAGCTTATTGACCTCGGTTCTGGGACGGTACTTCTCGTTCATCAAGTGCTTGAATGCTGACCACGGTAGTGCGTACGCATCATCTTGTCCCACTTGCTCTAGATAGGTATTCCACCATGTTAACGCAGAACCTGTGAAGGTATGCGTAGCGTACTTCACTTTGTCCTCTTAAGTACACTTACTTATGGCAAACACCGATTCGACCTTCTCGGTCCACCGTTTCAATCCGATCGGTCCTTCGGTTCCATCAAATTCCAAAGGTTTGCAGGTAGTGAATTCTTTGTAGGTGCATCCTACACGATTTCCTGTACTGCTAGATCTAAGGTTATTTTTGGTATGTAGCGCAGCCTGTACTGCGGCTATGTTTGAAGCTAGAAAAGTACGGAATTCCTCTTCATTCATATTCACGGTGTGTCAAGTAGTCGGTGCCATTTCCTTCAAAATAGTCAAATGGAACAAGTTAATCATACAGAATATTAAGAGTAGTTAATAGTATTTCGTAGCATAATATGAACTCATTTATAAAAGCTTTTTCTTCATATTAGTGTTTTATAAGTTTAAATTCGGGTAGTACCTACCCGTTAAGTTCATACTTAGTAGCTAATATACAATTCAACTACTACAATTCTATATGAAAAACTGATTATAATAATATTTCACATTCAAACTTTTACACAATATTTTACAAACTTACAATACCGCTTATTTTACATATAGCATGAAATATAGCACACAATAAATTTGATACAAGATGGTTGTGAAGATAATTCTAGCTAGTACACAAGTCGTTCAGCAAAGGCAATAAAGACACGTAATTCATACGTCCAGAAACAAGTCATGCATTCTGGTTTTACTGGGATTACTTCCCATCCTTGGTCTTGTGGAACATAACCGTTATGGCCGTTGATAAGACAGCGTGTTCTAACGTCGTCAAAGGGACGAGGGTTACGTAATGTCCAACAGTCCCGTAACAATCTAAAAACCTCATTTCTTACCCCAATTACCGACTCCGTCACTTGTGGGAACGTTTTGTTTAATAGTTGTAGCCCGATGTTCTTGTTCTCACTTTGGTGAGAAGCGAACATTACTAATCCATAAGCATAACATGCTTCTTTATGTTGCATGTTAGCCGCTTTTTCTAAATCACGAAGTCCAATATTCGGATATATTGAGTCAAAATAATTTCTAAACCCATTGCGTAAAATAGCATTTGGGTTCCCCGCAATATATGCGTCAAAGTAAACACATCGTAACTTATGGATTTCCCAATGTGATATCCCCCATCTTTCGAACGAAAGCCTTTTATAAACCAAGGCATTCTTGGAACGTTCTTCGAATGTCTTACAAACTGATCTCGCCTTAAATAGTTGTGTCGAAGAATTCTGACCGACTCTAGACAAGATTTCATCAATCATGTCTCCGGGTAGGTCTCTTAAAATATTGGGTTGTCTATCAATTTTGTGTTTTTATACTGTAAAATAGACAAGAGTTAGATTCATAAAAAAAAATACTTATTAATACAAGCAATTTTTACATATATCATAAAGCATAAGCACACTATATTACATATATTACACCACACGAATACAACTATCTTATTCCGACTCGCTTGTTTCTTCTTCTTCGGTTTTGGTTCGTTTTGCCAAGTTTCTAGGGATATATGATGTTCCCCTAATACGAGCCGTCGTTTTCCACATTGGTTTAGAAAAACCTGGTGGTTTAGAGGTTCCCGGGTCATTGTTACAACTTAAGGACTTCGGGGGTTGACGATACATATAAAGTTCATTGGGGTTGGAATTAGATTTCTCTATTTTTATGCCTCTTCCCTTATTATTTTCTTTTGCCTTTTTAAATTCAGTTGGGGTAATTTCTATAACATCATCGGAATTCTCGTCGGAATTCTCATCGGAATACCAATAGTACATACATCTAAAAGCTGTGTATTGTACGAGTACGAATACGGGTGCATACGAGTAGAATTGTTGATGAAACTGAACGAGGATGTAATTGTAAGCATTTTTGTTAAGTAGAAGTATTTTGATAAGTGTCTTGAAGTCTTTCAAAAGTGTATGAATACATATTAAAACACTACATGTATATACATTTTAACTGAGTCGTTAAGTCATCGTTAGTCGTTACATGTAAATGTTGTTTTGAAACCTTTAGGTTAACGATCTTGTTGAATGTTGTTAACCCATTGTTTATCATAACAAATGAGATGTTAAATTGTTATATTATCATGATATTATGATATATAATATATCTTATTATGATATATATACAGTTAAATGCCGTTACAACGATAATCGTTACATATATGTCTCGTTTCGAAATCATTAAGTTAGTAGTCTTATTTTTACATATGTATTTCATTGTTAATACACTTAATAATATATTTACTTATCATTTAACATAATTAACCAAGTGTATCAATATCTTAATATGATTCATATATACCTAGGAAGACGTTGTTATAACGATAATCGTTATATATATCGTTTTCGAGTTTCTTAAATTAATAGTCTCATTTTTATGTATATAACTCATTGTTAAAATAACTAATGAGATACATACTTATAATAAAATCATGTTAACTATATATATAACCATATATATGCCATCGTATAGTTTTTACAAGTTTTAACGTTCGTGAATCACCGGTCAACTTGGGTGGTCAATTGTCTATATGAAAACTATTTCAATTAATCAATTCTTAACAAGTTTGATTGCTTAACATGTTGGAAACACTTAATCATGTAAATAACAATTTCATTTAATCTCTATATAAACATGGAAAAGTTCGGGTCACTACAGTTTAGTCTTTGTGATTTGTCCACAGCCTCCTTCATGGTTTGCTCAATCCATTTTCCAGCTCCAAACCTTCTCTTTTTCTGAGCTTTACCAACACACTATTCTTTATCATCAAATTTTTGGCTGTTAAGGTTGTTTACAGTTTTTGCTGCTTCATCAGCATTTTTCCAAAATTCGGAGAACTAGTTCGCAATTTAGGGTGTTTTTCAGAAACTTCACATTCGAAGTATGTAAGTCTTGGAGGTAGACGTTATATGTATATATATAACTGTTGGTGTAGAATTGCTGCGAGATTCGAGAATAATGATTCAAACTTTTTGGTATGGTAACTACCATTACAAGATGCAGATGAGTACATGATAGGGTTTCAATGAATAAGTATAGTGATTTTTTTGGAGAGGCTTAAAGATCAATAAAATTATTGGTAACTCTACTGCTAATGTAGCGAGATATAAAGGGTTCCCCATTAACAATGATGAAGGGGTAATCGTTATAATAAGGCTTATTCAAATGAACAATTGAAGTTGATTTATTGGAGTTGTGACAAAACTGTCTACCTTAAAAAGGGATTGAAAAGTTGTTTTTGCTAATAAATGCCAAAGGATCTAACACGGATACGTGTTAAACTATGACTTTAGTTTCGAGAGTTTTTCAGGTGCAAGACTGTGGGTAATATGTGGTTGGATCATCATCTCGATTGTTCATTATTTGAAGTGTCTTTAGGAATTTCGAAGGGTTTGAACATAGATTGTAATTGTTAATATACATATGATGTTCTAGAATTTTGAATGATACGAATATTTTTCTGGGTAGAAGTGATGTTCTATTACAGTTTTGAAGTCAAAGTATAGCTTTGAAAGATGTAGAGATTTACGAGTGATGTTTTAGTATTGACTTGGATTCTGATCTGTCAAAATCAGAATATGAAATTGAGTTTGGATGAGAACGGTTGTTTTGATTTCTATGAAATAATGTATATCGTTGTGAAAGTAGTGAGTATAGTTGATGATTTCTGAATTAGAATCGAAGAATGTGACATATTAATTGTGAATTTATATATATCTCGGGTATTACCTACCCATTAAAATATTCTCACCATTAACAGTTTGTACAAAAGGATTTTTAATTACAATTTTTATGAAAATATACCTAGATATATATTTTCTTTAGATGTAATCATGGATTTAATGAGTTAACATAATATTAATCTCATCTGGTTTTTGATTAGGACTAGAATATAATCTCTTAAACTTTAGATATTACATAATCGCCGTAGAATATTTCTCCAATAAAGTTATGAAAAATAATTCATCGGTTATTGTTATTGGTACTCCTTGGTATCTATGGTGCGTATGACGTTGATGCTCGTGGAACATCTTGTGATGTTGAATCATGGGATATGGATGTTGTTGATGGTGGTAATGGTACTATTGGTGTTGATGATGGTGGTACTGTTGATACCGGTGATGCTGCTGGTGCTTGTAATCTTTGCACCATATTCTCCAAAGCCACTACTCGAGCGCGAAGCTCGTTGACTTCTTCTATTACACCGAGGTGATTATTGGTTCGGATGAGCGGATGAATAAGATCTAGAATTTGAGATAGTATATAATCGTGACGAGATACTCGGGAAATGAGAGAGAAAATGGTATTACGAACAGGTTCACCGGTAAGTGCTTCAGGTTCTTCGCCAAGAGGGGAATGTGGTAGATGAAAGGGATCACCTTCTTCTTGACTCCAATGACTAAGTAGGCTACGAACCTATCCCCAGTTCATCCAGAATAGGTGATGGCTAATTGGTTGATACATTCCGGTTACACTGTCTTCGGAGTTCAGGTGAATATCCATATCGGAATAGCTGTAGGAGTTTAAGGAATTTGAACTAGATACATGATCCATTTTGTGTAATCAGGGAAATGATTTTTGATGTGAAATAGATTATAGGACTTAGATTTGGTATTCTTCAATACATAATTTACATATGTATATATAATACCAAAATCCCATAAATTACGGAGAAATTTTCGGAAGATGTCAGGAAAAGTTTAAAGTAACAGATACACTAAGATATGAATTTTGTCGATACACTATCTATGCAGTAAATGCAGTAAGACATGTCTAGACTTAGGAATGATAAGCAAGTAATTTACGACAATAAATGGTAAGCAAAACTCGGTAAAAATAGATACGGTCATAGTCCAGACTCACTAATGCATCCTAACAATTACCAGTTAAACACACTAATGCAAATTCTGGTTCCCTATGACCTCAAGCTCTGATGCCAACTGTGATGACCCGTCCAAATCCACTTGGACGAATACATCATTCATTGATTTCATAGTGAGGTTTTGACCTCTATATGATACATTTTGTAAACATTGCATTCTTTTGAAAAGGCACACCATAAATGAATATATAAAGTCGAGGTTTTCGACGTCTGATGATTTCTACGTATAGACAATCACCGTATATAATAGTTTACAATACTACATCCGTTGACAGGGCAGTCAAAATAAGATACATGGTGATGATTTTGTGAATGTAAATTTTTCTTGAATAAAGCATGTATGACTCCATGCACATAGCTTGTATAACGTATAAGCAAACAGCGGAAGACTTCTAGGAACCTGAGAATAAACATGCTTATAAGTGTCAACACAAAGGTTGGTGAGTTCATAGTTTTAATATTGCGCATAATCTGTATATAATGGTGGATCACAAGATTTCAGTTATTTCATTCAGAAACGTTTTTCAAAATATTCTACAAGATTGAGCACCCTGGTAACTAAACTTTAACGTATATATAATAAGTACCCCTATTTTAACATACATGCAACCAACATGTACAATACACGCAATCCAACGTGTATTAAACTCAAATAGTATACGTCTGTTTTATACTTTAGGCTAGGGTTTCTATAACTGGAACAGACGGGGATGTCAAGCCCTATGGATCCATATATAACTACTTGCGCCCACCAGTTCTTATAACCAGCAGTTACTAGTTACCAACGCTAAGGGATTTTTGGTTCAAACTCAGTGTAGAATTAAGTATGTACTTGTGTCCATTGCGTTTAAAATAAAGTACATGTATTCTCAGCCTAAAAATATAGATTTCAAAAGCAATTAAAAAGGGAGCATATGAAACTCACCTTAGCAGCACATAAGGTCATTCACCGAAATGTGACCGAAACTTGGGATGCAAAATAACCGTAGATCTCAACCTAGAGAACATATGTTGGTCAATACATGTCTAACAAGCTAGGTCAGGTCATAGCGTATCACAATCCTAATGCTCGAGACCGACATGCAAAAGTTAACAAAAGTCATCTCAAAAGTCAACCTGGCCCAATATGATCTTTAAATCTATACATGTTTATTAACATAATATAATTCTTGATAATTGAACGAATTTTGGTTTATTAAACTCAAAATATTATTTATTTCAGGAGCTATATTATATTTGAATTTCATGACAATCGAACATATTTTATTATTTCACATAGTTTTTCCAATACTTGTAAAATTAGATTATAGTGTTTATAAAGCTTTTAAAACATGATAATACAGTCAACTTTGACAACTGATCAATAAAACAAAACGTGCCTTATATAGAAATTCATTTACTTGATTAATAATATCTAAAAATCCAATTTATCAATCTCATAGACAAGTTTTTTAAATATTAATTTACAGTTTCAAACACTATTTCAATTAACGTTAACCATAATTCAGTTGACCATATCTTTTAATCCGTTCATCGAAATCACGTGATTTCTAAATGAAAAGTTAATAATTTTTCGCCAGCTTTCCAAAAACATGCATATCATATAATTTATATCAGTAGCGTATGTATCAAATTCGTGATTCATCATAAACTACTAACGACAAAATTAAAGCATACAAGCATGCATAAACATATATACTCGAGCACTAGACATGGATACACTATTAATATATAAAAGATAAGATATGAATGCTCACGTATCAATATTGTAGAAAAGTACGTAGACGCAACGGATATGATAAACACAAGGTTTGACTTGCGAACAATACCCATGAACATTACCCATAACCTCCATAGCTATAACGCATAGTTTCCTTAGCTTTGACTCATTTGAAAACTCGATTTGAAATCATTTGAGCAGTACTTCGTCGTAGTATTTTATGTATAATACTAATAATATTAATATTAATACTACTGATAATAATAATAAGATTAATAATAATATTAATCTTAATAATAATAATAATAATAATAATAATAATAATAATAATAATAATAATAATAATAATAATAATAATAATAATAATAATAATAATAATAATAATAATAATAATATAATACAGAGTAATATGTGAAATAGAGAAGTGAATTGTGAAGGAAAAACGTGAATTCAATTGAATTTATAGTACCTTTCCTGTCCCAGCCCTCCATGCGATTGCATGGATGGGAAGGCATAAGCCCATGCGATCGCATAGAACCTATGTCCAGCTCATATTCGTTTGTTTTCTTGTTTTTCGACATATTTTTCGCTGTAGCAAATAGTGTTTTACTGTAGCAAATAATGTTTACTGTAACAAATAGTATTTACTGTAGCAAAGTCGTTTTTACTGTAGCAAATAGTTTTTTACTGTAGAAAAGTCAATTTTGCTGTAGAAAAACGATTTTTACTGTAGCAAATAGTGATTTTCGAAAACACTGTAGCTTTTCGAGTACTGTAGAAATTCGAAAATACTGTAGTAAATTAGTGTTTTACTTGTTCATCTTAAATATTTTATTTAACTTATCTAAATATCAATCGAATCAATAAACGAATGTTACTATCGTTTACTAAATAACTTGAAATTATATATATGTATATATCTTTATTTAATATACATAAATCAGTTTTTAAATACACATTGCAAGTTATTAATGAATAATTAATATTCCAACTTATTATATATATATATATATATATATATATATATATATATATATATATATATATATATATATATATATATATATATATATATATATATATACACAAATAGATGTTCGTGAATCGTCGGTCAATAGTCAAAGGTTAACTGAATATATAACATTAGTTCAAAAAGTTTGAGAATCAATATTACAGACTTTGCTTATCGTGTCGGAAACATATAAAGATTAAGTTTAAATTTGGTCGGAAATTTCCGGGTTGTCATATGGGTTCTCTGAAAATGAGATGGAATACACTGTTCCACTAGTATCTAAACCATATGGACCTACTGGCTCTACTAAAGTTTTACAAATTGAGCAGATATCTACTGGTCCTGAAAGGTCACAAGCTGGTACTGGTTCCACTAATAATGAACAGCTCTCTCCTACTGCTGTACATACTGATGAACCATCTGATGATCAAAATGTTGTGTGTTTCATGACTAGCTCACCTTTTCATAACACTAGATGGACTAGGGAGCATCCAATTGAGCAACGTATTGGTAATCTGGCTAGTGGTGTTAAAACAAAAAGACATGCAATCAGCAACTTTTGTATGCATGTAAATTTTGTGTCTACCATTGAACCTACTTCTCCTAAAGAAGTGTTAAAAGATCCTACCTGGGTAGGAGCAATGCAAGATGAGCTTACTCAGTTTGATAGGAATAAAGTATGGAGATTGGTACCTAAACGTAATGATGAAATAAAGAAAATCATTGGTACCAAGTGGGTGTTTAAGAATAAGATGGATGAAGATGGGATTGTGGTTAGAAATAAAGCTAGATTGGTAGCTCAAGGGTTTAGACAAGAGGAAGGGTTACATTATGGAGAGACTTATGCACCAGTGGCTAGGATGGAAGCTATCAGATTATTCTTGGCATATGCTGCTAAGATGAACTTTAGGGTATTCCAGATGGATGTTAAATCTGCATTTCTAAATGGGAAGCTGCAAGAAGAAGTCTATGTCAAGCAGCCACCTAGTTTTGTAAGCAGTAAATATCCAGACCATGTCTACAAGTTAGACAAAGCTCTATATGGCCTGAAACAGGCACCAAGAGCATGGTATGAGACACTTCATGTGTATCTCACTGGTTTGGGCTTTAAGGTTGGAACAATTGATACCACTCTATTTTCAAAAGAGATAGATGGTAATCTCTTGCTAGTACAGATATATGTGAATGATATTATTTATGGTTCTAAAAATGAAAAACATTGTCAAAGGTTTTCAAAACTTATGTCAAAGACATATGAAATGAGTTTACAAAGAGAATTGCAATACTTCTTGGACTGGAAATTAAACAACTTGATGATAGAATTTTTATAAGTCAAGATAAAAATATCAAAGATATGTTAAAGAAATTTGGTCTGACCTGTTTAAAAGATATAGGGACTCCAATAGCAGCATCTATCAAAATAGATGCTGATTCCAATGGTGAACCAGTCAATATCACTGAATATAGAGGTATGATTGGGTCCCTACTTTATCTCACAACCAGCAGACCAGATATTATGTTTACCACATGTCTCTGTGCCAGATATCAAGCTGATCCTAAAGAGTCACATTTGCTAGTAGTGAAAAGGATATTTAGGTATTTGAAAGGTACTGCCAAACGTGGTCTTTGGTATCCCAACGACCAGGATTTTGAATTAATTTGGTATTCAGATGCTGATTTTGCAGGGTGTAAAATAGACATGAAAAATACTAATGGTGGTTGCCAGTTACTGGGTGGTAGGCTAGTCAGCTGGACCAGCAAAAAGCAAAATATCGTGTCCACTTCTACTACTGAGGCAGAATATGTTTCTGCTGGTAGTTGTACTGCTCAAGTGCTATGGATGCAAAGCCAGCTGAAGGACTATGGTGTTTGATATCGCTCAAATTATACATATTTATTATCGCGATATCGGTTCATTATTGTTTGTTATTCGAGGAAATGTGAAGACTTTTGTTATTTATTGAGCTAAAATGATAAATATTGCTCTAGAGGTCTTCAGGTTAGTGTTTTAGTGATTTCTTGCTAAGTTTTGGTGATATTTGAGCTTAAAGTACGTTTGGATGCAAAAAATGAAGTTTTGCCGAGTCTGGAGTGAACCCCGGCGGTGATAGATGGTGTCCCGGTCGTAATAAGTTGACAGTAATTTTTAGAATTCGAAAAAGGCCGATCACGGGTGCGACAGGGTGCATCGCGGTCGCGATGCTGATGGTGATCCCAGTCGCGATGGATCTATCGCGGTCACGATGCGGGCTCGGACTGGTGACTTTTTGCTCCACTATAAATAGTCAAGGTTTTTAACCCTAAAGAGAGATGCAATTTTCCAGCCATGAATTGAAGCACCTTTTGAAGATCTAAACTCTACCATTGAAGGCTTATTATTTCTTTACTTTATTTCATTTAATCATTACAATTGGTACTCGAATTTATCATTAGTTTATCATGTAATCATGAATTCTCTTGCTTTTCATTGTTTGAATGTTCTTTATTAATTTAATATGCTAGGCTAAATTAGTTTGGTGTTTGCTTTAAGGTAAAACTACAAGTATTGGATTGTTCTATCTTAATGATTTAATGTTTTGATGATTGAAATTGATTGTGCTTGGTTAAAGATCCATTCTTATGCATGTTCTTAGTTCTTAATTCAATTACATAGGTTGTTAATCATTTAATGTGAGTTAGATTTGAGATTCATTCTATGCTTCAACACTTAGGTGATCTAGACAATTAAAGAGGTGATATCAAGTGATTGTGTCATTGATTTAATTGGTAATTGAAAGACTAGTGAATTGCATGATAGTGAAATTGTTACAAGTGATTGTGATAATTAGGACTTTATGTGAGTTTAGTCTAGATCAAGTCTCATTAATTTCTATCAAATATAGTTTAATATATTGAAGTGGGTTTATGTGAGTTTATCAACTTTGATTGATTAGTACTTTGTGAAAAGTCATTTAACTATATTTAGAACATAATAATCGGTTATAATTGCAAGAACAATCCATACGAGTAGTGAATCATTCAAGTGAACACTGTTTTATCTTTATTGTTAATTCCTTTCATTTTACTTCACGTTGATTGCATGAATTGAAATACAAACCAAAATCTTTTAAACTGAATTCTAGGATAATTATTAGTGTTAAAACCTTGATTAAATTGCTCTCTGTGGAACGAACTGGTCTATTACTTATAGATTACTACATGATCGGGTTATAGTTTCCTGTAAGTGTGTGATAATTGTTAAGTTTTTAGCTAGTTATTTTGAGGTACAATTCTCACCCATCAACTTTTTGGAGCCGCTGCCGGGGAGCGGTTCTTAATTGAGATTTTAAGTTTGCTTTTGATTATTCTATCCTTTTGTGAGAAGCAATTCTTGCAAAAGTTATTTTTCTGTCATTTATTTTTATTTTGGTTTTACGCGTAGTTTTGTTGTGGTGTGATCGCAGGTTAGGTACTAATAACTCTGGAACCGTCTAGAGTTTACCATACACTCAGCAAAGCTAAGGAAGAATAGGAAATCGCCGAAGGTTTCTCAGTTTTACCTTTTTATATTCCGGACTTTGAATATATCAAGAAGAAAGAAGATACAATGGATGAACCTGTGCAAGGTCAATCCATGGAAGCTTTAATGAAAGCCACGAGGGCCGTAATGGACATGCCATTAGACAACCGGCAGTCAACACAGATTTTGAGGTTAAGGGGCAGATTCTTAACATGATAACTCATCAATGTCAGTTCAGGGGTACACCGAAAGAGGATGCATTTGAGCATTTTTGAATTTTAAGAGTATTTGTAATTTGTTCAAGATTGCGAATGTCGAAGATACAGTTATCTATTTGAGGGTTTTTCCTTGGTCTTTGAAAGATGACGCCAAAGAATGGTTAGAATCACTGCCCGAAGGTGATATTGATAGTTGGACTACGATGGAAGATAAGTTTCTGTTGCGTTTCTTTCCAGCTTCTAAGGCTGCTCAATTGCAAAGTGGCATTAATCACTTCACTCAAAAACCACACGAGACGCTTTATGATGCATGGACACGGTTTGGTAAGATGTTGCGTAATTGTCCTCAACACGGGTTGAACAACTTCAATAAGGTCCAGATCTTCTATAAAGGTGTTAATGTGCCAACGAGGAAAGAAATAGATATTGCTGCAGGTGGTTCTTTGATGAAAAAGACTCCGGATGAATCTTATGAAATCATCTCCGAAACAGCTACGCATTCATATGATTGGCATTAAGAAATGGATGTCTCTTGATCTTTTCATGTTGCTAGTACCGAAACTAGTGACAAGCTTGCTTCGGTTAAAGCTCAACTTGCTACTTTTAAGAGACAGATGGAGTCTATGACTAAAGAAATGAACGCTATTAAAGTGGGTTGTGAGTTATGTCAGGGACCGCATCTGACAAAAGATTGTGATCAAGCATCAATGGAGGAACAGGCTAATTATCTGGGTTATGTTAAAAAGGGTGATTTTGCTCTGAGTGAATTTCCGGATGGGAGACAGTTTTTCAACCAAGCAGGTAATTCGGGTGGTAATAATTATCAGAATGGTAATCAGAAGGTGTATCCGTACAGGCCGCTTGGGTTTAACAACAGAAATCAGCAAGCTCCGCCTAGAAATTTTCAGTAACCGATACAACCAGTACAGCAGCCAGAAAATAAGATGCCTCTGTTGAAAGAGTTGTTGAGGGGATTTATCATGAAAACTGATGAGCGTATTACTGCTTTAAGACAGGATGGTGAGTCAACAAAGCAGCAAGTTAGGAGTCAACCGACATCAATCCAGAATTTAAAACGTGATGTTGGTCGTATTGCTCAGTCTTTATCGGAGAGATCACCGGGTACTCTTTCTTCTAACACGCAGTCCAATCCAAACAACAAAGGACCGGTTAGAAATGAGCAATTGAATGCCATAACCACTCGAAGTGGTTTGGTCATTAATGAGGAGACACCGAAGTCTCCCACTATTAATTCTCCTACTGTTTTACAGGTACCAAATGAAGAGGAGTTAAAAGACGAATGCTCTAGAGATGACGAACCAAAAGCTCGGGAGCAAAAGGAGGATGATCCACTGGGGATCATAGCTAAGCCACCATTGAAGGTGTACATGGAACCTATTCCATATCCTAAAGCACTAAAGAAAGATAAGTTGCAAAACCAGTACAAAAAGTTCTTGGATATCATTAATCAGATCAGCATTAATATGCCATTGGCGAAAGTGATTAAAGGAATGCCCAACTACAGGAAGTTTCTAAAGGACCTGATTTCTTCAAAAGGTAAGTACCAAGAGGTTTCAGCCACATTCCTCAATGAGGCGTGTTCGACCATTTTGCAAAAGCAAAAGCTACCTCTAAAATTAGGAGATCCAGGTAGTTTTATCATTCCTTGTTTGCTAGGTGACTCGGTAGTGCACGATGCACTAGCCGATTTAGGGGCAAGTGTTAATTTAATGCCCTATTTATTGTATTTGAAACTTGGCCTAGGAGACTTGAAACCAACCAGAATGGGAATCCATTTGGCCAACCATTCTTTTGACACTCCCATATGTATAACCGAAGACTTGATTGTAAGAGTTAGCCACCCTTGTCCAAACAAGGAGCCATTAGTTTTTTCGGCTGACTTTGTGGTGCTTGAAATGAAAGAGGACACAAAGGTCCCAATCATTCTAGGTCATCCTTTCCTAAACACCGCTGATGCTATTATGTATGTTCAACATAATACTTTGATCATATGTGTAGGTGACGAGAGAGTGATTTGTCATGTGGACAAAGCTATGAAATGACCTAAGTCTAATGAAATTACTTGTTTTAAATTCGATTTAATAGACTTGTGTGTTGAGAATGATTTGCAGGAATCTTTGAAAGATGATGTTACATGTTTAGCTGATGTAAAGGAGGTTGATTTGGAGAATAAAGAAGATTTTCAACTAAAGACAATTCGGGTTGATGAATCAAAGTGTGAAAAGAAGGGTAACATGGATGAATGGATCGATAGAAATGTTGAAGTTGGCAATGTAATTGGTTACGAAACTTGGGATTATGATGGGCGTTTCGAAGATGCACCTGATGATGTAGATTCTGAGGTAATTTCAGATGAATGTTTTGGTGAAATCTATGAAGACTTGTCTTCAGAAGGTAATTTGAATGGTGGACCGGTAATTCTTCACCAAGAAGAGGATCCGGGCGAAGTTCTTTTCGAATTAAGTATTATTGGGGTGTTACCTCATTTTTCCAACGATCATAGGGAATTTAAAGTAATAGCCGATACCGGATCATCAATTAATATCATGTCTTACGAAATGTATGTTAGATTGTTTCATGGGAATTGTGCGCATCGTTCATTGGTTAAATCTGACTCGGTGATTACTTTAGGTAACAATACAAAGTGTAGGGCATATGGTTTGCTTAGGGATGTAATGGTGAGCATTAAAGGAGTTTTTCTTGAGGTGCCATTCACTATTTTCGATATGCCGACAGATGAGGATGTTCCCTTATTAGTGGGTCGTAGTTTTATTGCAACTGCGGGTGGTAAAATTGACCCGGGGGCAGGAGCTATAACTTTTGAAGGAGGTAACGGTACGTTTAGGTTCTGTAACTCTGAAAATATGCGTTTCCCTTCAGCGTACATAGTCAAGAGAGAATTTGAGGATCGTTATTATGAAAGTGATGAGGATTCCAGCAGGGTTGAATCTATTCGAGTGAATATGGCAAAAGAGGCATTGGAAACGAAGAAAGAACCGGATGTGGATATAGACAAAATTCGCGAGACTCTTGAGAAAATGCGGGGTAAGAAAAACACAGATAGGCTAATTAAGAATACGAAAAGTTCATTTGTTGATGAAGATGGATGGACCATTGAGGAAGTTGAATATGTTAATCCTAAACCACAGTGCAGATTCAAGCCTCGTAGAAGACTTATGGATTCGGGAGAGTTTTCAGTTTTATGTGTGTTTCCAGGTAAAAAGATTTACTCGGCATTACTAGATTTAGGTACCAGTATTAACATGATGCCAGCAGAGATATCAAAATTGTTGGGGATAAGAGAGCTAGGCCACACTACTACTAGCATCCGTTTTGGGAATCAAACCATTGATAACCCGATAGGGATTGCGTCAGGCGTACCCATTAACATTCACGGTGTTAGCTTTGAAGAAGACTTTTTCATTATGGATTGTTCAGCGAACAAGAAAACACCGATAGTGTTGGGACGAGGATTCTTAGCAACCGCAAGGATAACCATTGATTTCGACATAGGTACGATAATGATAAGGGACGAAAATAGGAAGACCACCCTGAGAGACAGATTCGGGTATGATTATGACTCTAGTAACATCGGAGTCAAGGAACCCGACAATTGCTAGTCATGGGAGAGGAGTCGAGTGCGCGACTCCAACTTAAACATCGCACAAATGTGTAAAGTTTGTAAGTTATTTTTATTTTATTTTGCATGCATCTTTAAAACAGAAAAACCATAAAAAGTATAAAACTTTGGAAAAAAAAAGCTGGATGCTGATCGCAACCGCGGTTCGGTGACAGGAATTTCATCCATCAGATACACGGTTCATCGCGACCGGGATTCTAGCAATCGCGACCATCCAGGCATCAGAAAAAACTGGTACTGGGTATAGGCTCATCACGACCGCGATACAACCCATCGCGAACGCGATACGGGTCCAGACTAAAATCGTTTTTTGTTTTAATTGCTGTTTTGTTTCAAATCACACACGCACATACACACCCGCTGAATTCTTTTAGCTCCCACACTAAACCCTAATCGATTTTCACTTCAAATTAACATCAAATCCATCATTAATCATGGCTCCTAAGACAAAGGTTATGATTTTAACACCCTTCCTTTATGATTTCTTCTAATTTTGATTTCTAATTGGGTGTTCATATGGGTTTGGTTGAAATCAAGTGTGGGGGTGTTGATTGATTTGTTTTTGGCCGAATTTGACTTGTATTGTGATTGTATAACATGCTAGAATCTAGTTTCGTATGCTTATTATTCTTAAATTGCTAGTTTTGATTCTAGGTTTCTTGAGTATGTAGAATTTGGTTTTGATTTTGTTCATTAGTTGTTATGAGTTGGTGTTATTTATGCTAGTTATCAAGTTTGTTGATTATTAATTGTCATGAATCATTTGATTACTTGATTTTTAAAATTAAGGTTCATGTCAATTTGGGTTATTTTGAACTAGTTGACTAAGTTTGACTCAGTTTGACCGTTAATTTGGGATTGAATTGTGAGAATGTACTATGCCTAATTTATGTCTAATTCATTAAATTGATTTTATCTTTTATTACATGAAAGGTGATATTGGCATTATGTGGTGATGATTTTTATGTGTTTATATGATAATGAAGTTTTTTTTATTGAGTTTTTGAATGTGAAGGTTATTTGTTAAACATGCAAGCAAATGTGAAAGTGGGAATTTATTTGGTTTTAGCTAACGCTAACATTTTCCTTTTCCCATTTTTTTTTTTTTGTTCGTGTTTGTTTTTGTAGGGAACAAAAAGAGCTAGTTCTTCACAGAATGTGCCAATGGCACCCATTCATCCAAGGGCTCATAAGCTCCCTAAGGATTTGCATCCTTACTTGGTTTGGGAGCGTACTAATGAAAATTATACCGAATGGATGGATGTGTTGATTGAGATAGAGGACCGTAAGTTTATATCTACGCGTTATCCTGATTGGGAACCTCTTGAGGAGGTTGGTTTAGCTGAGGAGGTACGCTAAATGTTGGTTCAACAGTATTTTAGAGGTACTGGGGAACGTATTAGTTTTAATGATTGGTATGAGTTCTTTCACCTCGATCGTCCGATCTACAAAGTGTGGTGTTTGGAATTCTTTTCGACTGCTAAATTTGTCCCAACTGCCGTTCTTTATGATGATGTGTTACTAACTTTTCAGTTGGGTGGGCAAATGCGCACCATGACTATTTTGGACTTGGACAATGCACTCACTATTTATGAAAATATTGAGGTGGATGAGAATATGTTGGGTTATTATTTGGCTAAGTGTGCTCATTTCACTAATTCGTTTCAGCATGAGGTAGCCTGGCACAACATGACTCACAAGGATGGTTACAAACTGAGTAGCAGCTCTTACACATTGATAAAGGATAATCGTCTTCGTATCATCCAGCAGTTTATTGCAAATAAAATTAATCAGAGATGGCAAAATACATAGAAAGTTAGCATTGCTGATTTGTTTTATCTTAGTCATTTGCAGGATGAGAAGATGGTTAACATTCCTTATGGGGTCGCTAAGTCTCTTTGCGGGCAGGGTCATAATCTTAAGCCCAACAGTCTGTTAAGTGGTGGTGTGTATGTTACTTTAATTGCTGAGTTCTTTGGTCTTTCGTTGATGCCTTTGCATGTTAGGTGTATTCAGCTGGTTAAAATACAGAATAAGGGTACAAGAGCGCTTGGTGCTCAGGTTTATGAAGGTTGTCAAGTTTTGGTGAGAAGGAAGAAAAAGATTTGTAAGTATACATGTGTGCATGCTCAGTCTGAAGCTGATTTGACAGATCCAGATGAGGAGGAGGATGTGCTTCCAGCTGATGTAGAGATGACCGAGGCTGGTAGTTCGGGTGGTGCTGGTTTGACTTGTGATTTTATTACACACCAGTTTAGTGGTATGAGGTTGCATACTCAGCAGCAGTTTACGGGTATGCGAGAGTATGTTGATGATCTTAGTAGGGTTGATCAGGAGTATTATGACGAGCAGAATCGATTTCTTCGTCAGCATGTTGATCAGGGTTTTGAGCAGACTTGGTATAACCAAGCGGGTATTCATGCGTCTTTGCAGTGGAATCAACACTCCTTTGATCTTTATCGTCGTGATCCACAGAACTTCATTCAACCAGTTGGTCCCGTTTGGACTGACTGGGGAGGTCCAGGCTCACCTCGCCCTTCTTACAGCTATGATTCGGCTCTTGCTCATGCTCAAGCCACCCACCAGCTTGCGGTGCAACAACAGCACCGGCAGTCTCAGCAGCAATAGCAGGATCAGTAAAACCCCGGCCAAGTGGGTCCTTCTGGGGGTTCTTTTGAGTAGCTTTTATGTTGATGGTGTGGGCGCGTGTGTGCGCATGTGTGGTTGTTAAGACTATTTTTAATTTCTATATGTTTTTATTTTAGATTACTGTATTCGGTATTTTAAAACTATGTACTTTGATAATTTGATGGGGCGTTTCAGTACCGCGGTGGTATCAACCCATCCTTGCATGCGTGGTCTGTTATGTTATTTGCAGGTTATGATGATTCGCATGCTGTTATTTTCAAAGACTGGCATTAAGTTCAACACTTTATTGCATTTGATGATTATTGTGTGATTGATGTTCGAGTGGATGTCGATGTTCTTATGCTGGTAGTAAGTTCAGCGCCATCGTGCACCATCTCTCCATGATCTCTGGATCTAAAAATCCGGGTTTTTATTTTTCTTTTCCCTTTTCAGTATTGTCCTCTCGAATTTTTCTTTGATTATCTGATTTCATGTAAATGAGGGCATTACATGATCTTAAGTGGGGTGGGGGGGGTGGGGGGAGGGGGGGGGGGGAGATAAATCCTCGTGGACATTTTTCGCCAATTTGAAAATTTTATGGGCTTTTTGATTAAGTTTTTGATGATTGAAAAAAAAAAAAAAATTAATAAGGAAGCAAAGTCTTCCAGGAATTTTTTTTTTTAAAAAAAAAAAAATCCAAATTGTAGGATGATTCAAGTCCATCCATAAAGGAAGTCAAGTCTTCCGAATGCCCGTCTTACTTGGTGTAGGAAACTTCCTAATCTACATCATTTCATACTGACATTGGTTAATACTTCATTTCACGATGTATTACACTGATGTATCGTATTGTGGGAAGAGGAGCCTTGAGCTTCAACCGTGCTGTCTTTTTTATGTAAGAGCAATGGCTTCGTGCTAGTGTTTTCTTAGACAACGCATGTCATGGCCAAAAGCCATAACCTCTTCTTCCAATTATGCATACCCTAGATCACAACGGGCATATGCGGAAGCAGTCTCCTTGAACCCGAAGGTGACCATATCATCCTTAATTCAACCAAATACGGGAATGTAGTATCTGCTTCCTACATTTTCTTAAAACTATCATAAAAGCTAGATGCGTGGTAATGATACCGCAACCCGCATATGCGAGCAATCACTAGCATGCGTACGCATGTACTTTATATGCGGTATGTTGTAACGTATTGAATGCCTTTGTTCCCGGAATGGCGGTTACTTGGCCATCAAGCCTAAATATCTTTTCCATAATTATCTCCGAGATTTGGGGAGTTTGTTATGGAAAGAATTATCATAACCTTGGATGATTCTAGAATTAGGGTTTGCCTATATGAGATGCCCCGTACAAAACCATCGTGTACGAATCATCAACAACAGGATCATTACAAGGTTAAGTACTATATGCTGTTTCAAAACAAGTTGCATTCACGATAAAAAGATGACGTCATAACCGACATCAAATGTTTTACACCAACAGTATGCTTCTACGAATAGCAAGCATGAATAAACGTACGTGACCCTTAGGTCGTTACAAAACATAGTTTCAAATGTATTAAAGTTTGAATGCAAAATAAAGTGTTTCATGCAGTTGACATATCTAGAGCAGCGGGTGTCTACAGCAAGTCTAGTAACACAGCGGAAGCAAACCTTAGGCACCTGAGAAAGACATGCTTAATATGTCAACACAAAGGTTGGTGAGCTATAGTTTAAGTATAACAGTAATATAAGGTAGGCCACGAGATTTCAGTGCTACAAAGAGCGTTTCAAAACGATATGATAAAGTATATGAAATGTCCCGTTCTTATTGATTAAAAACGTTCCATATTAATTGATTTCGTTGCGAGGTTTTGACCTCTATATGAGACGTTTTTCAAAGACTGCATTCATTTTAAAACAAACCATAACCTTTATTTCATCAATAAAGGTTTAAAAAGCTTTACGTAGATTATCAAATAATGATAATCTAAAATATCCTGTTTACACACGACCATTACATAATGGTTTACAATACAAATATGTTACAACAAAATAAGTTTCTTGAATGCAGTTTTTACACAATATCATACAAGCATGGACTCCAAATCTCGTCCTTATTTAAGTATGCGACAGCGGAAGCTCTTAATAATCACCTGAGAATAAACATGCTTAAAACGTCAACAAAAATGTTGGTGAGTTATAGGTTTAACCTATATATATCAAATCATAATAATAGACCACAAGATTTCATATTTCAATACACATTCCATACATAGAGATAAAAATCATTCATATGGTGAACACCTGGTAACCGACATTAACAAGATGCATATATAAGAATATCCCCATCATTCCGGGACACCCTTCGGATATGATATAAATTTCGAAGTACTAAAGCATCCGGTACTTTGGATGGGGTTTGTTAGGCCCAATAGATCTATCTTTAGGATTCGCGTCAATTAGGGTGTCTGTTCCCTAATTCTCAGATTACCAGACTTAATAAAAAGGGGCATATTCGATTTCGATAATTCAACCATAGAATGTAGTTTCACGTACTTGTGTCTATTTTGTGAATCATTTATAAAACCTGCATGTATTCTCATCCCAAAAATATTAGATTTTAAAAGTGGGACTATAACTCACTTTCACAGATTTTTACTTCGTCGGGAAGTAAGACTTGGCCACTGGTTGATTCACGAACCTATAACAATATATACATATATATATATCAAAGTATGTTCAAAATATATTTACAACACTTTTAATATATTTTGATGTTTTAAGTTTATTAAGTCAGCTGTCCTCGTTAGTAACCTACAACTAGTTGTCCACAGTTAGATGTACAGAAATAAATCGATAAATATTATCTTGAATCAATCCACGACCCAGTGTATACGTATCTCAGTATTGATCACAACTCAAACTATATATATTTTGGAATCAACCTCAACCCTGTATAGCTAACTCCAACATTCACATATAGAGTGTCTATGGTTGTTCCGAAATATATATAGATGTGTCGACATGATAGGTCAAAACATTGTATACGTGTCTATGGTATCTCAAGATTACATAATATACAATACAAGTTGATTAAGTTATGGTTAGAATAGATTTGTTACCAATTTTCACGTAGCTAAAATGAGAAAAATTATCCAATCTTGTTTTACCCATAACTTCTTCATTTTAAATCCGTTTTGAGTGAATCAAATTGCTATGGTTTCATATTGAACTCTATTTTATGAATCTAAATAGAAAAAGTATAGGTTTATAGTCGGAAAAATAAGTTACAAGTCATTTTTGTAAAGGTAGTCATTTCAGTCGAAAGAATGACGTCTAGATGACCATTTTGGAAAACATACTTCCACTTTGAGTTTAACCATAATTTTTGGATATAGTTTCATGTTCATAATAAAAATCATTTTCTCAGAATAACCACTTTTAAATCAAAGTTTATCATAGTTTTTAATTAACTAACCCAAAACAGCCCGCGGTGTTACTACGACGGCGTAAATCCGGTTTTACGGTGTTTTTCGTGTTTCCAGGTTTTAAATCATTAAGTTAGCATATCATATAGATATAGAACATTTGTTTAGTTGATTTTAAAAGTCAAGTTAGAAGGATTAACTTTTGTTTGCGAACAAGTTTAGAATTAACTAAACTATGTTCTAGTGATTACAAGTTTAAACCTTCGAATAAGATAGCTTTATATATATGAATCGAATGATGTTATGAACGTCATTACTACCTTAAGTTCCTTGGATAAACCTAATGGAAAATAGAAAAATGGATCTAGCTTCAACGGATCCTTGGATGGCTCGAAGTTCTTGAAGCAGAATCATGACACGAAAACAAGTTCAAGTAAGATCATCACTTGAAATAAGATTGTTATAGTTATAGAAATTGAACCAAAGTTTTAATATGATTATTACCTTGTATTAGAATGATAACCTACTGTAATAAACAAAGATTTCTTGAGGTTGGATGATCATCTTACAAGATTGGAAGTGAGCTAGCAAACTTGAAAGTATTCTTGATTTTATGTAACTAGAAATTGTAGAATTATGAAGAACACTTAGAACTTGAAGATAGAACTTGAGAGAGATCAATTAGATGAAGAAAATTGAAGAATGGAAGTGTTTGTAGGTATTTTTGGTCGTTGGTGTATGGATTAGATATAAAGGATATGTAATTTTGTTTTCATGTAAATAAGTCATGAATGATTACTCATATTTTTGTAATTTTATGAGATATTTCATGCTAGTTACCAAATGATGGTTCCCACATGTGGTAGGTGACTCACATGGGCTGCTAAGAGCTGATAATTGGAGTGTATATACCAATAGTACATACATCTAAAAGCTGTGTATTGTACGAGTACGAATACGGGTGCACACGAGTAGAATTGTTGATGAAACTGAACGAGGATGTAATTGTAAGCATTTTTGTTAAGTAGAAATATTTTGATAAGTGTATTGAAGTCTTTCAAAAGTGTATAAATACATATTAAAACACTACATGTATATACATTTTAACTGAGTCGTTAAGTCATCGTTAGTCGTTACATGTAAGTGTTGTTTTGAAACCTTTAGGTTAACGATCTTGTTAAATGTTGTTAACCCAATGTTTATAATATAAAATGAGATTTTAAATTATTATATTATCATGATATTATCATGTATGAATATCTCTTAATATGATATATATATACATTAAATGTCTTTACAACGATAATCGTTACATATATGTCTCGTTTAAAAATCATTAAGTTAGTAGTCTTGTTTTTACATATGTAGTTTATTGTTAATATACTTAATGATATGTTTACTTATCATAGTATCATGTTAACTATATATATATATTCATATATATGTCATCATATAGTTTTTACAAGTTTTAACGTTCGTGAATCACCGGTCAACTTGGGTGGTCATTTGTCTGTATGAAACATATTTCAATTAATCAAGTCTTAACAAGTTTGATTGCTTAACATGTTGGAAACATTTAATCATGTAAATATCAATCTCAATTAATATATATAAACATGGAAAAGTTCGGGTCACTACAGTACCTACCCGTTAAATAAATTTCGTCCCGAAATTTTAAGCTGTTGAAGGTGTTGACGAATCTTTTGGAAATAGATGCGGGTATTTCTTCTTCATCTGATCTTCACGCTCCCAGGTGAACTTGGGTCCTCTACGAGCATTCCATTGAACCTTAACAATTGGTATCTTGTTTTTCTTAAGTCTTTTAACCTCACGATCCATTATTTCGACGGGTTCTTCGATGAATTGAAGTTTTTTGTTGATTTGGATTTCATCTAACGGAATAGTGAGATCTTCTTTAGCAAAACATTTCTTCAAATTCGAGACGTGGAAAGTGTTATGTACAGCCGCGAGTTGTTGAGGTAACTCAAGTCGGTAAGCTACTGGTCTGACACGATCAATAATCTTGAATGGTCCACTATACCTTGGATTTAATTTCCCTCGTTTACCAAATCGAACAACGCCTTTCCAAGGTGCAACTTTAAGCATGACCATCTCTCCAATTTCAAATTCTATATCTTTTCTTTTAATGTCAGCGTAGCTCTTTTGTCGACTTTGGGCAGTTTTCAACCGTTGTTGAATTCAGATGATCTTCTCGGTAGTTTCTTGTATAATCTCCGGACCCGTAATCTGTCTATCCCCCACTTCACTCCAACAAATTGGAGACCTGCACTTTCTACCATAAAGTGCTTCAAACGGCGCCATCTCAATGCTTGAATGGTAGCTGTTGTTGTAGGAAAATTCTGCTATCGGTAGATGTCGATCCCAACTGTTTCCGAAATCAATAACACATGCTCGTAGCATGTCTTCAAGCATTTGTATCATCCTTTCGCTCTGCCCATCAGTTTGTGGATGATAGGCAGTACTCATGTCTAGACGAGTTCCTAATGCTTGCTGTAATGTCTGCCAGAATCTTGAAATAAATCTGCCATCCCTATCAGAGATAATAGAGATTGGTATTCCATGTCTGGAGACGACTTCCTTCAAATACAGTCATGCTAACTTCTCCATCTTGTCATCTTCTCTTATTGGCAGGAAGTGTGCTGATTTGGTGAGACGGTCAACTATTACCCAAATAGTATCAAAACCACTTGCAGTCCTTGGCAATTTAGTGATGAAATCCATGGTAATGTTTTCCCATTTCCATTCCGGGATTTCGGGTTGTTGAAGTAGACCTGATGGTTTCTGATGCTCAGCTTTGACCTTAGAACACGTCAAACATTCTCCTACGTATTTAGCAACATCGGCTTTCATACCCGGCCACCAAAAATGTTTCTTGAGATCCTTGTACATCTTCCCCGTTCCAGGATGTATTGAGTATCTGGTTTTATGAGCTTCTCTAAGTACCATTTCTCTCATACCTCCAAATTTTGGTACCCAAATCCTTTCAGCCCTATACCGGATTCCGTCTTCCCGAATATTAAGATGCTTCTCCGATCCTTTGGGTATTTCATCCTTAAAATTTCCCTCTTTTAAAACTCCTTGTTGCGCCTCCTTTATTTGAGTAGTAAGGTTATTATGAATCATTATATTCATAGATTTTACTCGAATGGGTTCTCTGTCTTTCCTGCTCAAGGCATCGGCTACCACATTTTCCTTCCCCGGGTGGTAACGAATCTCAAAGTCGTAATCATTCAATAATTCAATCCACCTACGCTGCCTCATATTCAGTTGTTTCTGATTAAATATGTGTTGAACACTTTTGTGGTCGGTATATATAATACTTTTGACCCGATATAAGTAGTGCCTCCAAGTCTTTAATGCAAAAACAACCGCGCCTAATTCCAAATCATGCGTCGTATAATTTTTTTTCGTAAATCTTCAATTGTCTAGACGCATAAGCAATCACCTTCGTTCGTTGCATTAATACACAACCGAGACCTTGCTTTGATGCATCACAATAAATCACAAAATCATCATTCCCTTCAGGCAATGACAATATAGGTGTCGTAGTTAGCTTTTTCTTCAATAACTGAAACGCTTTCTCTTGTTCATCATTCCATTCAAATTTCTTCCCTTTATGCGTTAATGCAGTCAAGGGTTTTGCTATTCTGGAAAAGTCTTGGATGAACCTTCTGTAGTAACCAGCTAGTCCTAAAAACTGGCGTATGTGTTTCGGAGTTTTCGGGGTTTCCCACTTTTCAACAGTTTCTATCTTTGCCGGATCCACCTTAATACCTTCTTTGTTCACTATGTGACCGAGGAATTGAACTTCTTCCAACCAAAATGCACACTTTGAAAACTTAGCGTACAATTCTTCCTTCCTCAATACTTCTAACACCTTTCTCAAATGTTCACCGTGTTCTTGGTCATTCTTTGAGTAAATAAGTATGTCATCAATGAAAACAATGACAAACTTGTCAAGGTATGGTCCACACACTCAGTTCATAAGGTCCATGAACACAGCTGGTGCATTAGTTAAACCAAACGGCATGACCATAAACTCGTAATGACCGTAACGTGTTCTGAAAGCAGTCTTTGGAATATCATCTTCTTTCACCCGCATTTGATGATACCCGGAACGTAAGTCAATCTTTGAATAAACAGACGAGCCTTGTAGTTGATCAAATAAGTCGTCGATTCTCGGTAGTGGGTAGCGGTTCTTGATGGTAAGTTTGTTTAACTCTCGGTAGTCGATACACAACCTGAATGTACCATCTTTCTTCTTGACAAACAAAACAGGAGCTCCCCACGGTGATGTGCTTGGTCGAATGAAACCACGCTCTAAAAGTTCTTGTAATTGGCTTTGCAGTTCTTTCATCTCGCTGGGTGCGAGTCTGTAAGGAGCACGAGCTATTGGTGCAGCTCCTGGTACAAGATCTATTTGAAATTCAACGGATCGATGTGGGGGTAATCCCGGTAATTCTTTCAGAAATACATCGGGAAATTCTTTTGCAATGGGAACATCATTGATGCTCTTTTCTTCAGTTTGTACTTTCTCGACGTGTGCTAGAACAGCATAGCAACCTTTTCTTATTAGTTTTTGTGCCTTCAAATTACTAATAAGATGTAGCTTCGTGTTGCCCTTTTCTCCGTACACCATTAAGGGTTTTCCTTTTTCTTGTATAATGCGAATTGCATTTTTGTAACAAACGATCTCTGCTTTCACTTCTTTCAACCAGTCCATACCGATTATCACATCAAAGCTCCCTAACTCTACTGGTATCAAATCAATCTTAAATGTTTCGCTAACCAGTTTAATTTCTCGATTCCGACATATATTATCTGCTGAAATTAATTTACCATTTGCTAATTCGAGTAAAAATTTACTATCCAAAGGCGTCAATGGACAACTTAATTTAGCACAAAAATCTCTACTCATATAGCTTCTATCCGCACCCGAATCAAATAAAACGTAAGCAGATTTATTGTCAATAAGAAACGTACCCGTAACAAGCTTCGGGTCTTCCTGTGCCTCTGCCGCATTAATATTGAAAACTCTTTCGCGGCCTTGTCCATTCGTGTTCTCCTGGTTCGGGCAATTTCTAATAATGTGGCCCGGTTTTCTACATTTATAACAAACTACATTGGCATAACTTGCTCCGACACTACTTGCTCCGCCATTACTCGTTCTGACACCATTTGTTCCTTTCGTTCTATTAACCCCTGGTCCGTAGACCTCACACTTCACCGCGCTATGACCATTTCTTTTACACTTGTTGCAAAATTTGGTGCAGAACCCCGAGTGATACTTTTCACACCTTTGGCATAGCTGCTTCTGATTGTTGTTGTTGTTGCGGTTATTATTGTTGTTGGGATGATTGTTGTTGTTGTTGTTGTTGTTGTTGTTGTTGTTGTTGTTGTTGTTGTTGTTGTTGTTGTTGTTGTTGTTGTTGTTGTTGTTGTTGTTGGGCCATTTGTTGTAGTTGCGATTGATGTTGCGATTGTTGGGATAATTGTTGCGATTATTGTTGTAATTGTTGTTGTTGTTGTATTGGTGATTCTTATCACCGTTTTCCTCCCACTTTCTTTTGACTTGCTTCACATTGGCCTCTTCAGCAGTCTGTTCTTTAATTCTTTCTTCAATCTGGTTCACTAGTTTGTGAGCCATTCTACATGCCTGTTGTATGGAGGCGGGCTCGTGTGAACTTATATCTTCTTGGATTCTTTCCGGTAATCCTTTCACAAACGCGTCGATCTTCTCTTCCTCATCTTCGAATGCTCCCGGACACAATAGGCACAATTATGTGAATCGTCTTTCGTACGTGGTAATATCAAATCCTTGGGTTCGTAACCCTCTAAGTTCTGTCTTGAGCTTATTGACCTCGGTTCTGGGACGGTACTTCTCGTTCATCAAGTGCTTGAATGCTGACCACGGTAGTGCGTACGCATCGTCTTGTCCCACTTGCTCTAGATAGGTATTCCACCATGTTAACGCAGAACCTGTGAAGGTATGCGTAGCGTACTTCACTTTGTCCTCTTCAGTACACTTACTTATGGCAAACACCGATTCGACCTTCTCGGTCCACCGTTTCAATCCGATCGGTCCTTCGGTTCCATCAAATTCCAAAGGTTTCCAGGCAGTGAATTCTTTGTAGGTGCATCCTACACAATTTCCTGTACTGCTAGATCCAAGGTTATTGTTGGTATGTAGTGCAGCCTGTACTGCGGCTATGTTTGAAGCTAGAAAAGTACGGAATTCCTCTTCATTCATATTCACGGTGTGTCGAGTAGTCGGTGCCATTTCCTTCAAAATAGTCAAATGGAACAAGTTAATCATACAGAATATTAAGAGTAGTTAATAGTATTTCGTAGCATAATATGAACTCATTTTTAAAAGCTTTTTCTTCATATTAGCATTTTATAAGTTTAAATTCGGGTAGTACCTACCCGTTAAGTTCATACTTAGCAGCTAATATACAATTTAACTACTACAATTCTATATGAAAAACTGATTATAATAATATTTCGCGTTCAAACTTTTACACAATATTTTACAAACTTACAATACTGCTTATTTTACATATAGCATGAAATATAGCACACAATAAATTTGATACAAGATGGTTGTGAAGATAATTCTAGCTAGTACACAAGTCGTTCAGCAAAGGCAATAAAGACACGTAATTCATACGTCCAGAAACAAGTCATGCATTCTGGTTTTACTAGGATTACTTCCCATCCTTGGTCTTGTGGAACATAACCGTTATGGCCGTTGATAAGACAGCGTGTTGTAACGTCGTCAAAGGGACGAGGGTTACGTAATGTCCAACAGTCCCGTAACAATCTAAAAACCTCATTTCTTACCCCAATTACCGACTCCGTCACTTGTGGGAATGTTTTGTTTAATAGTTGTAGCCCGATGTTCTTGTTCTCACTTTGGTGAGAAGCGAACATTACTAATCCGTAAGCATAACATGCTTCTTTCTGTTGCATGTTAGCCGCTTTTTCTAAATCACGAAGTACAATATTCGGATATATTGAGTTAAAATAATTTCTTAACCCATTGCGTAAAATAGCATTTGGGTTCCCCGCAATATATGCGTCAAAGTAAACACATCGTAACTTATGGATTTCCCAATGTGATATCCCCCATCTTTTGAACGAAAGCCTTTTATAAACCAAGGCATTCTTGGAACGTTCTTCGAATGTCTTACAAACTGATCTCGCCTTAAATAGTTGTGCCGAAGAATTCTGACCGACTCTAGACAAGATTTCATCAATCATGTCTCCGGGTAGGTCTCTTAAAATATTGGGTTGTCTATCCGTTTTGTGTTTTTATACTGTAAAATAGACAAGAGTTAGATTCATAAAAAAAAATACTTATTAATACAAGCAATTTTTACATATATCTTAAAGCATAAGCACACTATATTACATATATTACACCACACGAATACAACTATCTTATTCCGACTCGCTTGTTTCTTCTTCTTCGGTTTTGGTTCGTTTTGCCAAGTTTCTAGGGATATATGATGTTCCCCTAATACGAGCCGTCGTTTTCCACATTGGTTTAGAAAAACCTGGTGGTTTAGAGGTTCCCGGGTCATTGTTACAACTTAAGGACTTCAGGGGTTGACGATACATATAAAGTTCATCGGGGTTGGAATTAGATTTCTCTATTTTTATGCCCTTTCCCTTATTATTTTCTTTCGCCTTTTTAAATTCAGTTGGGGTAATTTCTATAACATCATCGGAATTCTCGTCGGAATCCGATTCATCGGAGAATTGGTAATCCTCCCAATATTTTGCTTCCTTGGCGGAAACACCATTGACCATAATTAACCTTGGTCGGTTGGTTGAGGATTTTCTTTTACTTAACCGTTTTATTATTTCCCCCACCGGTTCTATTTCTTCATCCGGTTCCGATTCTTCTTCCGGTTCTGTAATGACCCGAAAATTTGCGACTAAATTTAAACTTAATCTTTAAAGGATTAATGATTTCGACACGATAAACAAAGTCTGTAAAACTGAATCTCAAAATTTTTGAACTATTCAAGTACCCTTCGATTTTCTCAACGATTCGCGAACAATTATATGTAAATAGATACATATATATACTATAACTTGAAAACGTAACAAAGTTTTAATTGCATAATACCGTACATTAAACTTATTGGTTTATATATCTAATTAAATATATATGATTTCAAGTTATTTAGTAAACGATAGTAACATTCGATTATTGATTTGATTGATATTTAGATAAGTTAACTAAAACGTTTAAGATGAACCAGTAAAACACTAATTTGATAAAGTATTTTCAAATTGCTACAGTACCCAAAATGCTACAGTGTTTTCGAAAATCACTATTTGCTACAGTAAAATTGACTTTGCTACAGTGAATTGCTACAGTAAAACACTATTTTAAAAATGTATTTTAACAAATAGTGAGACGATGATTTATAGAAGTAAATGACCAAAATACTCGAAAGTTTAAGATATACTTTGAGTGGTATAGTTTAGGAATAATTTAAGGTTATATTTTGACAAAGGTACGTGACACGAAAAGTAAAATGCAAGTTTTCTAAAGGTACGAAAGGACATTCGAAAAACTGGAACCGGGACATAAGTCGAGTGATGACGTACGACTTATCGGAACAAAAATTACAAAGTCAACTATGCATGTGAATTTAATATAATATATAATTAATTATTTAAATTATATATATTATATTAATATTTTATCATGTCGACAAACAAATGGACAAATGATTCTGAGCTGGAAATTGAGGCCATGCGATCGCATGGCCATCATGCCCAAAATCCATGCGATCGCATGAGGCAAAATTTCAGGCCAAGTGCTATAAATTCTCGAGTTTTGGCCAGATAAATCACACACATATATATTATTTTTACTCCGTATTTATTTATTTTATTATTATTATTATTATTATTATTATTATTAATAAGATTATTATTAATCTTATTATTTTTATTATTAGTGTTATTATTTTTGCGATACAAAAATAATAATGTACATAAAATATTACGACGGAGTGCTGTCCAAGTAATTTTTCAAAACGAGTTTCCGAGAAAGCTAGAGCTAAGGAAAATATGGGTTATTGCCAAGGAGGTTATGGGTAATATTCGGGGGTATTTTTTTGAATCAAACCTCGTGCTTATTATCTCCAATGCGTCTACGTGCTTTCCTGCAATATTGTATATCAATATTAAACTGTGAGTTTCATAAGATCCCTTTTACTCTCTACATTTTTGGGCTGAGAATACATGCAAATGCTTTATTAACCGATATACAATATTTATATGCGTGAGTTTCATTTGCTCCCTTTTTAATTGCTTTTGCAATCTATATTTTTGGGCTGAGAATACATTCACTTTATTTTAAACGCAATGGATACAAGTACATACTAAATTCTACACCGAGTTTGAACCGAAAATCCCTTAGCTTTGGTAACTAGTAACTGCCGGTTATAAGAACTGGTGGGCGCGAGTAGTAGTATATGGATCCATAGGGCTTGATATCCCCGTCCGAGCTAGAGCACTAGCCTTTTAACGGACGTATGCTATTTGAGAAGCGTACACGTTGGTTTGCGTGTATTATTAAGATGATTATACAAAGGGTACAAATTATATAAGCATTAAAGTTTAGTTACCAGAGTGCTCAATTTTGTAGAACCGATTGATAAACGTTTCGGATGAAACAACTGAAATCTTGTGATCCACCTTTTATGAAAAACCTATTGATAAACGTTTTGAATAAAACAACTGAACTTTTGTAATCCACATTGATATACGGATTATGTGTAATATTAAAACTATGAACTCACCAACCTTTGTGTTGACACTTGTTAGCATGTTTATTCTCAGGATTCTAGAAGTCTTCCGCTGTTTGCTTATACGTGATACAAGATATGTGCTTGGAGTCATACATGCTATATACAAGAAACTTGCATTCACCAAACCATTACCATGTATCTTATTTTGACTGTATTGTCAACAGATGTATTATTGTAAACCATTTAAATGGTGATTGTCTATACGTAGAAATCATCAGATGTTAAAAACCTGGAATTTATATATTCATTTATGAAATACCTTTTCAAACGAATACAATGTTACAAAATGTATCACATAGAGGTCAAATACCTCGCAATGAAATCAATGAATGACGTGTTCGTCCATATGGATTTGGAGCGATCGTCACAGGTTCCGACTCTTCTTCTGGTTCCTCTTCGGGAACTTGTGAATCAGTCCACGAATCATTCCAATTTACATTTGACTCTTCATTATTATTAGGTGAGTCAATGGGACTTATTCTAGAGGTAGACATCTATCACATAATATCAAACGCGTTAAGAGATTAATATATCACATAATATTCACATGTTAAAAATATATAGTTTCCAACAAAATTTGTTAAGCAATCATTTTTCAAGTAAACACGGTCGAAGTCCAGACTCACTAATGCATCCTAACAAACTCGATAAGACACACTAATGCAAAATTCTGGTTCTCTAAGACCAACGCTCGGATACCAACTGAAATATCCCGTTCTTATTGATTAAAAACGATCCATATTAATTGATTTCGTTGCGAGGTTTTGACCTCTATATGAGACGTTTTTCAAAGACTGCATTCATTTTAAAACAAACCATAACCTTTATTTCATTAATAAAGGTTTAAAAAGCTTTACATAGATGATCAAATAATGATAATCTAAAATATCCTGTTTACACACGACCATTACATAATGGTTTACAATACAAATATGTTACAACAAAATAAGTTTCTTGAATGCAGTTTTTACACAATATCATACAAGCATGGACTCCAAATCTCGTCCTTATTTAAGTATGCGACAGCGGAAGCTCTTAATAATCACCTGAGAATAAACATGCTTATAACGTCAACAAAAATGTTGGTGAGTTATAGGTTTAACCTCTATATATCAAATCATAATAATAGACCACAAGATTTCATATTTCAATACACATCCCATACATAGAGATAAAAATCATTCATATGGTGAACACCTGGTAACCGACATTAACAAGATGCATATATAAGAATATCCCCATCATTCCGGGACACCCTTCGGATATGATATAAATTTCAAAGTACTAAAGCATCCGGTACTTTGGATGGGGTTTGTTAGGCCCAATAGATCTATCTTTAGGATTCGCGTCAATTAGGGTGTCTGTTCCCTAATTCTTAGATTACCAGACTTAATAAAAAGGGGCATATTCGATTTCGATAATTCAACCATAGAATGTAGTTTCACGTACTTGTGTCTATTTTGTGAATCATTTATAAAACCTGCATGTATTCTCAACCCAAAAATATTAGATTTTAAAAGTGGGACTATAACTCACTTTCACAGATTTTTACTTCGTCGGAAAGTAAGACTTGGCCACTGGTTGATTCACGAACCTATAACAATATATACATATATATCAAAGTATGGTCAAAATATATTTACAACAGTTTTAATATATTTTGATGTTTTAAGTTTATTAAGTCAGCTGTCCTCGTTAGTAACCTACAACTAGTTGTCCACAGTTAGATGTACATAAATAAATCGATAAATATTATCTTGAATCAATCCACGACCCAGTGTATACGTATCTCAGTATTGATCACAACTCAAACTATATATATTTTGGAATCAACCTCAACCCTGTATAGCTAACTCCAACATTCACATATAGAGTGTCTATGGTTGTTCCGAAATATATATAGATGTGTCGACATGATAGGTCGAAACATTGTATACGTGTCTATGGTATCTCAAGATTACATAATATACAATACAAGTTGATTAAGTTATGGTTGGAATAGATTTGTTACCAATTTTCACGTAGCTAAAATGAGAAAAATTATCCAATCTTGTTTTACCCATAACTTCTTCATTTTAAATCCGTTTTGAGTGAATCAAATTGCTATAGTTTCATATTGAACTCTATTTTATGAATCTAAATAGAAAAAGTATAGGTTTATAGTCGGAAAAATAAGTTACAAGTCGTTTTTGTAAAGGTAGTCATTTCAGTCGAAAGAACAACGTCTAGATGACCATTTTAGAAAACATACTTCCACTTTGAGTTTAACCATAATTTTTGGATATAGTTTCATGTTCATAATAAAAATCATTTTCTCAGAATAACAACTTTTAAATCAAAGTTTATCATAGTTTTTAATTAACTAACCCAAAACAGCCCGCGGTGTTACTACGACGGCGTAAATCCGGTTTTACGGTGTTTTTCGTGTTTCCAGGTTTTAAATCATTAAGTTAGCATATCATATAGATATAGAACATTTGTTTAGTTGATTTTAAAAGTCAAGTTAGAAGGATTAACTTTTGTTTGCGAACAAGTTTAGAATTAACTAAACTATGTTCTAGTGATTACAAGTTTAAAACTTCGAATAAGATAGCTTTATATATATGAATCGAATGATGTTATGAACATCATTACTACCTTAAGTTCCTTGGATAAACCTACTGGAAAATAGAAAAATGGATCTAGCTTCAACGGATCCTTGGATGGCTCGAAGTTCTTGAAGCAGAATCATGACACGAAAACAAGTTCAAGTAAGATCATCACTTGAAATAAGATTGTTATAGTTATAGAAATTGAACCAAAGTTTGAATATGATTATTACCTTGTATTAGAATTATAACCTACTGTAAGAAACAAAGATTTCTTGAGGTTGGATGATCACCTTACAAGATTGGAAGTGAGCTAGCAAACTTGAAAGTATTCTTGATTTTATGTAACTAGAACTTGTAGAATATATGAAGAACACTTAGAACTTGAAGATAGAACTTGAGAGAGATCAATTAGATGAAGAAAATTGAAGAATGAAAGTGTTTGTAGGTGTTTTTGGTCGTTGGTGTATGGATTAGATATAAATGATATGTAATTTTGTTTTCATGTAAATAAGTCATGAATGATTACTCATATTTTTGTAATTTTATGAGATGTTTCATGCTAGTTGCCAAATGATGGTTCCCACATGTGTTAGGTGACTCACATGGGCTGCTAAGAGCTGATCATTTTAGTGTATATACCAATAGTACATACATCTGAAAGCTGTGTATTGTACGAGTACGAATACGGGTGCATACGAGTAGAATTGTTGATGAAACTGAACGAGGATGTAATTTTAAGCATTTTTGTTAAGTAGAAGTATTTTGATAAGTGTATTGAAGTCTTTCAAAAGTGTATAAATACATATTAAAACACTACATGTATATACATTTTAACTGAGTCGTTAAGTCATCGTTAGTCGTTACATGTAAGTGTTGTTTTGAAACCTTTAGGTTAACGATCTTGTTAAATGTTGTTAACCCAATGTTTATAATATCAAATGAGATTTTAAATTATTATATTATCATGATATTATCATGTATGAATATATCTTAATATGATATATATACATTAAATGTCTTTACAACGATAATCGTTACATATATGTCTCGTTTAAAAATCATTAAGTTAGTAGTCTTGTTTTTACATATGTAGTTCATTGTTAATATAATTAATGATATGTTTACTTATCATAGTATCATGTTAACTATATATATCCATATATATGTCATCATATAGTTTTTACAAGTTTTAACGTTCGTGAATCACCGGTCAACTTGGGTGGTCAATTGTCTATATGATACATATTTCAATTAATCAAGTCTTAACAAGTTTGATTGCTTAACATGTTGGAAACATTTAATCATGTAAATATCAATCTCAATTAATATATATAAACATGGAAAAGTTCGGGTCACTACAGTATATGCTTAACCGTGTGCACTTGGTAACTAACTTAACGTTTATACCCCCTGAAAGTACACTTAGCGAGTGCGTATGTGTTATGAAGTATCAAACACTCGTTATATGCTAGCGCGACTAGCCCGAGTGGGGATGTCAAACCCTATGGATCCATATCTAAGATTCGCGTTCACGGTTCAAAAATCAATGATTAAACGTTACCGAGCTAAAGGGAATGTTTGTGCCGTTGTATAACCCACACATATATAAGTTTTAAGTACTCGTGCCTAGTATGTAAAACATAAAACGTGCATGTATTCTCAGTTCCAAAATAGTTAGAGTAAAAAGGGATGCTATAACTCACAATGATAAAGTAGCGGTAAAGTCAAGTCGGAAAGTAAGCAAGTACGTTTGTCCAAAAGGTCCTCAACCTAAGCCAAATATTACTAAGTCAGTAAATCGTCTCAAAAGGTTTAAAAGTAAGTAAATAAGGTCTTAAAGGTCATCATCATTCATCATCAAACAAAAGGTGTAAAGTAAGTTTCGTTTATGAAAGTAGTTTAAAACAAAGGATGAATTGGATCAGTCACCACGGCCTCAATACCTACTGAAATAATGTGATACCAGTGGCCATGGCTCCGTCTATGAGTCCTTTAGTCGTGGTAAAAATTCCAGAGGCAAAATCATCTTCGTTTGACCGTGACGACGGTTTAAGTGCTAGTCGGTCAGAATTTTCTGCACAACGTTAAAAGGACATAGTGACGATCGGAGGGCCATAAATCCTAAACCGTAACTCGGATTAAGGCGAGTCCTAAATGAAAAATTATCTATTCGAACAGAAATAACTGAATATCACAGTTTCAGTATCCCAGGTGTTCGGGTCTGACCCAGAAAATAGTGAACAGAAAGCAGAAACAGAAAACAGTAGGTTCCGGTGGTTTCTTGGTACTCGATGCTTATCACGGTTCTCATCCTTGATGCATATAACTTCAAGTGTACAACTCGTTGATGTGTTTGAATCATCTTAACCAAGATTTGACCATCATAACACTAGTGTAAGCCTATGATATGAAGCACTACTCACTTAAGAGTTGTATGAAGTTTGATGAACCAAAGTTGTATCAAGATCATAGATTCAACACATGCATGAATTAGAAAGGTAATATTGTACTACAAACTTGAAAATAAACTAACTAATCAAGATATTAAGTGGTTAGTTTGATCTTGAAGATCCAAGACCCAAAAGTTATTAAGTAAATTTTTTTATGTTCTTGAACCTTTTAAAGTTTATCTTTAGTTCAAGAAAAATGAGATCAAAGTTAACTTGTAACACTTGACCATCTACAACCAAAATCACGATTTTAATACATGAACAAATGAAGAAATAAACTAATTACACAAGTAGTAAGTTCATGGGTTTCATATTTTTAAAGATTCAAGCCTAAGTCTTGATCTTTAGAAAGTAAACTTTTAAGTTTACTAATATGCATTCAAGTAATGTTTCTTACAACCCATGAACTTTAATCTTTCAAGACATTAAATGTAGAACATAAACTAGGAAGTTTAGTTCTTGCATGTTCTTGTTATGAACAAGATAAATGAAGAACAAACTAGTAAGTTTGATTCTTGATAAGTAAGTATAACTACAACAACAAGTAAGTAACCAATAATAACAATAACTAGTAAGTATTTATACATTAAACAAGAACAAGTGATGATGATGATGGGGTGCTTATGTTCGGTTTTTAGAGAGAAAGAGGAAGAGAAAAGAAGTCTTGTAACTTACAAAGTTTAGAGAGAAAGGAGAGAAAAATGAGAGCAAGTAAGAGTGTGTGTAAGAGTGGGGTGAATGCTAGTAATATGTATTCAAAAAAAAAAAAATTTTGAATCCTCCCCCCCATACCCACCAAGGCCACGGCCATATGGCCATCCAATGGGGTGGTCAACATGCTAGATTCTTGCATGGGTGTGGTGTTTGTGTGGAATGGGAAAAGTTAAGTGCATGAGGGAATATCACTAGCATGCTTGTAAGTATTTTATTTTTTAGTTTAATCTAGTTATTCCAAGGTTTACATTAACAAGTTACTAGCCTAAAGTTGGGCTACTAGTAGTCCATTAAGATGTAGGGTGGGCTTATAAGTCGAATATCATGAGTCCATAACACTAATAAAGGCCCAAGTTCAATTAGTTAACAAATAAATCCAATCAGAGCCCAAGTAATTAACTAGTAGTCATAATTAATTAAAATGATTAATAAAACTAATCATGAATGTAAATAATATTCTGGAATATTATTCGTGAAAGTTTCGCGTGTCACAAAGATGTTTCGGGCCATCAAAAGTCATGTACGGTTAATCATGGCAACAAGCAAATGTAAAAGCATACGTTCGTATAATCACAAGTATTAATAATAATAATTATTAATTAATGCTGGAAAAACCAGGGTCGTTACATTACCCACCTGTTAAAGAAAATTTCGTCCCGAAATTTTAAGCTGAGGTAGATGGAGGAGTCGGGAAAAGGTGAGGATACTTCTGCATCATTTGATCCTCTCGTTCCTAAGTAAATTCAGGTCCTCGTTTGGCATTCCATCGTACTCATACAATCGGAATCTTGTTGTGTTTCAAAGTTTTGATCTCACGATCCATAATCTCGACAGGTTCTTCCACGAAGTGGAGTTTGTCATCAATAGTAAGTTCTTCCAGTGGTATGATGAGTTCGGGTGCAGCAAGACACTTCTTCAAGTTTGACACGTAGAAGGTAGGATGAACTGAGCTCAATTGTGCTGGTAGATCCAAACGGTAAGCGACGGGTCCAACACGTTCCAAGATTTCAAAGGGACCAATGTATCGTGGGTTCAACTTTCCACGTTTTCTAAAGCGAATCACACCTTTCCAAGGCGCAACCTTCAACATGACACGGTCACCGACGTTAAATTCAAAGTCTTTACATTTAAGATCGGCATAACTCTTTTGACGATCACGGGCGGTCTTAAGTCTAGCTTGAATCTGAGCAATCTTCTCTGTTGTTTCGTGGACTACTTCGGGTCCGGTGATTTGCTTTTCGCCTACTTCGGCCCAACAAAGAGGAGATCGACACTTGCGGCCATACAACGCTTCAAAAGGTGCGGCATTAATGCTAGAGTGATAACTGTTGTTGTAAGAAAATTCGGCGAGTGGCAAATGCCTTTCCCAGGCCCTTCCGAAATCACTGAAACATGCATGCAACATGTCCTCCAAGGTCTGAATAGTTCATTCACTTTGTCCATCAGTCTGTGGATGATACGCAGTACTCATGTCGAGACGGGTTCCCATGGCTTCTTGTAAAGAACGCCAAAATCTAGAAGCAAAACGGGGATCGCGATCTGAGATGATCGATAAAGGTACACCATGACGAGATACAACCTCTTTGATGTATAATTGAGCAAGTCTCTCCATCGTATCCGTTTCCTTCATAGCCAGAAAGTGTGCAGATTTGGTAAGACGGTCAACGATAACCCAGATGGTATCGTATCCACCCGCCGTCTTTGGTAGCTTGGTGATGAAATCCATTGTGATCCTTTCCCACTTCCATTGTGGGATTTCCGATTGCTGAAGTAACCCAGAAGGTCTCTGATGCTCGGCTTTAACCTTCGAGCAAGTCAAACACTTGCCAACATAAGTTGCAACGTCTTTCTTAAGATTCGGCCACCAATACTGTTCCTTAAGATCATGGTACATTTTTCCCGCTCCGGGGTGAATCAAATATCTCGACTTGTGTGCTTCATCTAATATAAGGTTTCATAGGTCTCCATAAAGGGGTACCCAAATTCTTCCGGCATAACATCGGAGTCCAGTATCTCTAACCTCGAATTGAGAGACAAGTATGTTCAAATGTTCATGAGATATATTCTCCTCCTTGAGAGCCTCATCTTGGGCTACTCGGATCTGATTGTTGAGGTTCGAATGGATGGTGATGTTCAGAGCCCGAACGCGAAGAGGTACCGTACTCTCCTTTTGACTCAAAGCGTCAGCTACAACATTGGCCTTGCCAGGGTGATAACGGAGTTCACAATCGTAGTCGTTGAGCGTCTCGATCCATCGACGCTGTCTCATATTCAGTTGCTTCTGATCGAAGATGTGTTGAAGACTCTTGTGGTCGGTGAAGATAGTACTTTTAGTTCCATACAAATAGTGTCTCCATAATTTGAGCGCAAAGACAACGGCTCCAAGTTCAAGATCGTGAGTTGTGTAGTTCCGCTCGTAAATCTTCAATTGTCGGGATGCATAGGCAATAACCTTTCATCTTTGCATCAATATGCAACCAAAACCATTCTTCGATGCATCGCAATAAACAACAAAGTCGTCACTGCCTTCAGGGAGTGATAAAATAGGCGCGGAGGTTAACTTCTTCTTCAAGGTTTGAAATGCTGATTTGTGTGCGGGTTCCCAAATGAACTTCTTTCCCTTATGAGTCAGTGCGGTCAAAGGATGCGCAATCAGATAGAATCCTTTTATAAACCTTCGGTAGTAACCGGCGAGACCTAGAAATTGGCGGATGTGAGTCGGAGTAGTGGGGGTTTCCCACTTGCTGATAGCTTCAATCTTCGCGGGATCAACCTTGATACCCTGGTCACTCACAACATGACCCAGAAATTGGACTTCCTTCAACCAAAAATTCACACTTGGAGAATTTTGCATAAAGTTGCTCTTGTCTCAAGAGTTCAAGCATTAATCGAAGATGTTGTTCATGTTCTTCTTCGCTCTTGGAGTAGATAAGGATATCATCTATGAAGACGATAATGAACTTGTCCAGGTACGGCTTGCAGACACGATTCATGAGGTCCATAAATACGGCAGGTGCGTTGGTCAAACCGAATGGCATAACGAGAAATTCATAATGACCATATCGGGTTCTGAATGCAGTTTTCATCACATCACTTTCCTTCACCCTCAAGTGGTGATAACCGAATCGCAAATCGATCATAGAGTAAACACTCGATCCTTGGAGTTGATCAAAAAGGTCGTCAATGCGGGGAAGAGGATACCGATTCTTGATTGTCAATTTGTTGAGTTCACTGTAGTCGATACACATACGGAAGGATCCATCCTTCTTTTTCACAAATAAAACGGGTGCACCCCACGGCGATGAACTTGGTTGAATAAACCCTCGATCTAGTAGTTCTTGTAGTTGACTTTGTAACTCTTGCATATCTGAAGGTGCGAATCGATAAGGTGCGCGAGCTACAGGTACAGCTCCTGGCACTAAGTCGATCTGAAACTCTACGGCTCTCGGTGGCGGTAATCCAGGCAATTATTCCGGGAAGACATCGGAAAACTCGTTCACAATACGTACATCGTTCACACTCTTCACCTCGGTTTCTACCGTTTTCACATGTGCTAGGACAGCAAGACGTCACTTCTTCATGATCTTTTGCGCTTTCACGCAACTAATGAGATTCAGTTTCGAGGTACATCTCTCTCCATAAATAACCAGTGGCTCGCCATCTCCTTGTGGTATTCGAAGAGCTTTATCTCCACAAATAATATCGGACCTTACTTTGGTCAACCAATCCATACCGACGATCACGTCAAAACTTCCCAGTTTGATAGGTATCAAGTCAATTTCGAAATTCGCACCAGCTACATTAATAATAGCTCCTCGGCCAATTTGGTCAACCTTTTCAAGTTTACCGTTGGCTACCTTGACAAGCATACTTTCTTTTAAAGGAACTAACGACCAATTTATCTTATCACAAAAGTGTCTACATACATAACTTCAATCGGCACCAGTATCAAATAGGACAGAAGCTAAAAGATTGTCGATAGTGAAAATACCTGTCACCAAGTCGGGGTTCTCGCGTGCATCCCTTGAATTAACATTAAAAGCTCTACCTCGCGGTGGTCCGCCATCTTTTCGCTTGTCGGGACACTCATTCCTGAAGTGACCCGTCTTTCCACATCCATAGCATTTCTTTGGCCCGGTGGGGTTTGCCCTTACATTCAAAGTAGTGACCTTGCAATCCTTGCCTATATGCCCAGACCGTTGGCACTTCTCACAGACAACATTACAATACCCAGTGTGGTGTTTGTAACACCTCTTGCATTGCGGTAGGGTACCTTTGTAGTTCGGGTGGGAGCTTGTGCCGGGGTTGGGGTTTCCACTGTTGTTGTGTCTCTTAGCGGGGGTTTGATCATAGGTCCTCCCCTTACTGTTATCCCACTTTCGCTTGTCACTACTACCCGCTTCAGACTTGGACTTCTCCAGTTCATCGATGAGAATCTGATTCATGAGTGTATGCACCATGCGCATTGCTTCGGGAACATTCGGTGGCTTGGACGAGGTGACATTACCCTTGATGGACTTAGGGAGTCCCCAAAAGTATCTCTCCATACGCTTTAATTCCGGGGTGACCATGGTAGGACACATAAGAGCTAACTCAAGAAACCTCCGATTGTAACCATCGAGGTCGTTGCCAACAGCTTTCAATTGCATAAACTCCATTTCCATCTTCTGTATCTCGGTTCTCAGACAATACTCATCAATCATAGCCGCTTTGAACTCCTCCCATGGCGTAGCATACACCTCATCAATACCTTGTGCCTGTGCCATGGTGTCCACCACGTGAGGGCGCCATCACATAGTGTGCAGGAAGCAAATTTGGTTTTGTTGGACTCGGAACAGTTGCTGACTCGGAATACTGATTCAAGCTTTTCAAACCATCTTGTGAGACCAACAGGCCCCTCAGTTCCGCTGAAGTTATGTGGTTTACAGCTCTGGAATTCCTTGTAAGTACACCCATCGCGGTTGGGCTGATTAACTACTTGAACTTGTGGTTGCATTTCTGCAAGTGCTGCGGCTACACATTCCTGGATCATCTCTTCAATTTAAGCAGCAGTAGGTGTGGATCGACCGTTAGCCATGACGTTCTAAACAAAATTTTTGACTCAAGTCAAAATTCAGCATGCAATATGTAATAATATAGTTATAACAACCAACATGAAAAACAACACAACACATGTTGATTAAGCAATGCAATTAGATATAAGTACCACAAAACCATGATACGGTAATGTAAATAGAACACTTGTGCAAAAAGTAAACAACACAAAGCTTCCATTCATTAATAATAAGTTTCATACATTCGCATAAGTTTGTATATTACATAAGTAATAGATAAAACTACCACTGGGTTACATAATGAAATCTAAATACAAAAGTCCTACGGTGACGGTGGGTGAAGGATGTCCTTAACATGGGACATCTGCTCCTCGAGCTCAGCTACCCGAGCTCGGAGGATCTCCACCTCCCTTGTCAATTCCTCGACTGTGGGAGATGGTGGGGCAGGTGGTGCCGGCGGTGCAGGTGGTGCCGGTGGTGCGGGTGGTGCCGGTGGTGCAGACATTACATAACGGGGTGCAGATGTTCCGGCTCCAGAAATAGTCAGTACGTAACGGGGTGCCTTACGCACTTGTGGGTCGGCAGGGTACGGCATAAGCCGCTTACGAGCAGTAACCCTACGGCTCCTACCAAATGCGTCAGTGAAGGCTCGTCCTCCGTTGATCCCCGGAATGATGGTACCGTCGAAGCGATACCGCTTCTTCGGCGGGGTGGAGGGTTGCTGAATAGGTACATCAGCAGGGTCCACATCATCACTGGAATCGTCTGAGGAGGTGTCGTCGGATGAAGCATCAGTGGATGACGGGTCGTCTGAATCATGTGGTGGCTGTATGGGTGGCTGAACTAGCCGTCCGTGGGCATCCATCATCTGTCTGTATCTTCCTGGCGGAATCGGCACTAAACGTCCATTAGGAGCGCGTCAGCACCGCATGCGCATATGGTTACAGAATGGCCCTTTCCCGAACTCCGCGGGAATCACAACACCACCGATGCGGGGCTGTGGCTCCGAGGGTCCGGAAGTAGACGGAGCTGGAATCTCCGTAGGGTCCTGGGTTCCGCTAGATGTAACCACTGGTGCAGGCGCCTGGCTGCTAGTCCCGGAAGATGATGCGCCGGGGTCACTCGTGGGTAGCGGGATCGGTGTGTCGGCAGCAGCAACAGGTGGGGTGGCTGACGAGTCTAAACTACCCAAAACGATAGCAGGTGGAACATCCGACATCTGAACAAGGAAAAATAAATTCTTCCATGTCAGAAAGTCATAAAGCAAGCACGTATTAGGCCAACAGTTTAAATCATGTATAACAATAAATAGCATGGCAATAACAGCAAATCATACAGAAGTAGCGTGCAATCAGAAACAAGTAATATCATGCAGTGGTGAAAGCAAGTAGCAGTATATGTCATATAGCAGTAAAAGTAAGCAACAGCATGCAGTAAGTTCAGCGGAAACAAGTAAACTAGCAAGTTGTAGATTAGTCCTATTAGTGGTTCCTACTCGGGTCAGTCTTAGACTCACTAATGCAACCTAATTCCCTACAACCAATGCTCTGATACCAAATGAGATGCCCCGTACAAAACCATCGTGTACGAATCATCAACAACAGGATCATTACAAGGTTAAGTACTATATGCTGTTTCAAAACAAGTTGTATTCACGATAAAGAGAAGACGTCATAACCGACATCAAATGTTTTACACCAACAGTATGCTTCTACGAATAGCAAGCATGAATAAACGTACGTTACCCTTAGGTCGTTACAAAACATAGTTTCAAATGTATTAAAGTTTGAATGCAAAATAAAGTGTTTCATGCAGTTGACATCTCTAGAGCAGCGGGTGTCTACAGCAAGTCTAGTAACACAGCGGAAGCAAACCTTAGGCACCTGAGAAAGACATGCTTAATATGTCAACACAAAGGTTGGTGAGCTATAGTTTAAGTATTACAGTAATATAAGGTAGGCCAAGAGATTTCAGTGCTACAAAGAGCGTTTCAAAACGATATGATAAAGTACATGCTTAACCGTGGGCACTTGGTAACTAACTTAACGTTTATACCCCCTGAAAGTACACTTGGCGAGTGCGTATGTGTTACAAAGTATCAAACACTCGTTATATGCTAGTGCAACTAGCCCGAGTGGGGATGTCAAACCCTATGGATCCATATCTAAGATTCGCGTTCACGGTTCAAAAACCAATGATTAAACGTTACCGAGCTAAAAGGAATGTTTGTGCCGTTGTATAACCCACACATATATAAGTTTTAAGTACTCGTGCCTAGTATGTAAAACATAAAACGTGCATGTATTCTCAGTCCCAAAATAGTTAGAGTAAAAATGGATGCTATAACTCACAATGATAAAGTAGCGGTAAAGTCAAGTCGGAAAGTAAGCAAGTACGTTTGTCCAAAAGGTCCTCAACCTAAGCCAAATATTACTAAGTCAGTAAATCGTCTCAAAAGGTTTAAAAGTAAGTAAATAAGGACTTAAAGGTCATCATCATTCATCATCAAACAAAAGGTGTAAAGTAAGTTTCGTTTATGAAAGTAGTTTAAAACAAAGGCTGACTTGGATCAGTCACCACGGCCTCAATACCTACTGAAATAAGGTGAGACCAGTGTCCATGGCTCTTTCTATGAGTCCTTTAGTCGTGGTTAATATTCCAGAGGTAAAATCGTCTTCGTTTGACCGTGACGACGGTTTAAGTGCGAGTAGGTCAGAATTTTCTGCACAACGTTAAAAAGACATAGTGATGATCGGAGGGCCATAAATCCTAAACCGTAACTCGGATTAAGGCGAGTCCTAAACGAAAAATTATCTATTCGAACAGAGATAACTGAATATCACAGTTACAGTAGCCCAGGTGTTCGGGTCTGACCCAAAAAACAGTGAACAGAAAGGAGAAACAGAAAACAGTAGGTTCCGGTGGTTTCTTGGTACTCGATGCTTATCACGGTTCTCATCCTTGATGCATATAAATTCAAGTGTACAACTCGTTGATGTGTTTGCATCATCTTAACCAAGATTTGACCATCATAACACTAGTGTAAGCCTATGATATGAAACACAACTCACTTAAGAGCTGTATGAAGTTTGATGAACCAAAGTTGCATCAAGATCATAGATTCAACACATGCATGAATTAGAAAGGTAATATTGTACTACAAACTTGAAAATAAACTAACTAATCAAGATATTAAGTGGTTAGTTTGATCTTGAAGATCCAAGACCCAAAAGTTATTAAGTAAATTTTTTTTTATGTTCTTGAACCTTTTAAAGTTTATCTTTAGTTCAAGAAAAATGAGATCAAAGTTAACTTGTAACACTTGACCATCTACAACGAAAATCACGAATTTAATACATGAACAAATGAAGAAATAAACTAATTACACAAGTAGTAAGTTCATGGGTTTCATATTTTTAAAGATTCAAGCCTAAGTCTTGATCTTTAGAAAGTAAACTTTTAAGTTTACTAACATGCATTCAAGTAATGATTCTTACAACCCATGAACTTTAATCTTTCAAGACATTAAATGTAGAACATAAACTAGGAAGTTTAGTTCTTGCATGTTCTTGTTATGAACAAGATAAATGAAGAACAAACTAGTAAGTTTGATTCTTGATAAGTAAGTATAACTACAACAACAAGTAAGTAACCAATAATAACAATAACTAGTAAGTATTTAGACATTAACCAAGAACAAGTGATGATGATGATGATGGGGTGCTTATGTTCGGTTTTTAGAGAGAAAGAGGAAGAGAAAATAAGTCTTGTAACTTACAAAGTTTAGAGAGAAAGGAGAGAAAAATGAGAGCAAGTAAGAGTGTGTGTAAGGGTGAGGTGAATGCAAGTAATATGTAGTCAAAAAAAAACTTTGAATCCTCCCCCCCATACCCACCAAGGCCACGGCCATATGGCCATCCAATGGGGTGGTCAACATGCTAGATTCTTGCATGGGGTGTGGTGTTTGTGTGGAATGGGAAAAGTTAAGTGCATGAGGGAATATCACTAGCATGCTTGTAAGTATTTTATTTTTTAGTTTAATCTAGTTATTCCAAGGTTTACATTAACAAGTTACTAGCCTAAAGTTGGGCTTCTAGTAGTCCATTAAGATGTAGGGTGGGCTTATAAGTCCAATATCATGAGTTCATAACACTAATAAAGGCCCAAGTTCAATTAGTTAACAAATAAATCCAATAAGAGCCCAAGTAATTAACTAGTAGTCATAATTAATTAAAATGATTAATAAAACTAATCATGAATGTAAATAATATTCTGGAATATTATTCGTGAAAGTTTCGCGTGTCACAAAGACGTTTCGGGCCATCAAAAGTCATGTACGGTTAATCATGGCAACAAGCAAATGTAAAAGCATACGTTCGTATAATCACAAGTATTAATAGTAATAATTATTAATTAACGCTAGAAAAACCAGGGTCGTTACACTATATATACTAACCCTAATTATCATTCTAGGTACATCAATTTACATGGCTCACAATATGTAATCATTATCATCATTCATCGAAGGTTAACAGGTTAGTCACTCTCGACGGTTTCCTACAACCTTATTCGGGCCTTCGATCGACGACCGTCATCGAAGGTGGACTTAATCACCTAGCCACCCCGCCGACATCATCATGTCGGCCAGGGTTATTCACGGTAGCCAGACCAGAGAGCTAAGTTCTAAGATCCTTAAACCTCTTTTAAACGTATTGAACATGCATATTAACCTCTTGGAAAATATATGCACGATCAAGTGGTGCTTTCATTGAGAGCTGAACTAATTCAAGACGTCTTTAATTGTTTTTTCTTTAAAAGTTTTGAATTATAAAGCTCATTACTCACAAAATTCTCGAATTTCTTGTTTTTTTAACAGAATCATGACTTCCGGAGAATCATCGGAATGTACTCAAACGGACAACCAAAACACGCTGACTGGTAATCAGCGGACGCAAGCTATGACTACGGGGGCAGGATACAAGCCATACCCCACACACGTGTCCGGCGAACCTTTTTAAAGGTATAAGCCGATATTCCCGGATGGAATTACACCGCCAAGGGCAAACTCGCCGATTACAACCACGCGGCTAGATTTTTCTGCAGTGGATCCAAGAGTTATCTTTGCAGGCACTAGCAGTGAAACTTTAGGCCTACATGTAGTATGTTGCGGCCAGGTGCCTATTTACAGCACCACGGTTTCAATCCCTCTGCAGACGAAAGGTTGTCTGTAGAATTCGCCATTTACACCACTGCAGCCTTGGCAGCTGCCGCGCCCAATTTCACAGTTTCTAACCCCTGCGGATGCGTAGGCATTACTTAATAGTTGGGGATTCGGTGTCATTCCAGACGTCAATTCTCATTGGACGCCGATAACTACAGAACAACAAAGCACTGCACATACGGTTGGACTCATAACAGCATATCCTCAGGTCTCGTAGGCATCTGCGAAACAGGTTTCGGCACCTTTTCAGCCACCTGTATACACTGCGCTGTCAAGCCTTCCTTCTTTTCCAGCGCAGCAACCTTGGTTATATCCACAGACGCCGGGGCAACCTTGGTAAAATATTCAGGGGGCAGGCGAATCTCGCAAGCCAATTTATGCAGGCGGCACCTCCTGACATGGTCCACTTATTTTCGTAACCTGATTTTGTTCAGGATATGATGAAGCATTTCTTCGCAGGACTCAAAGGGGATCCTGAAAAAACAACCCTTTGAGCTACCAACCACTTTTGATAAGTTTCCTCCGCATATAACCCCGTATCCATTTCCATCAGCACCTAAGATACCTCACACATTAGGTACCTACAATGACTTGACTGATCCAGATGATTTCCTGCAGCATTTCGAAGGCGCAATGCGCACCCAAGGGTGGGTTGATCCGGTTGAATGTCAGATATTTCCCATGATGTTGCAGGGCATTGCGCGCGAATGGTTCAATAAACTTCTGGCAGGTAGCATATCCTGGTTCATAGATTTGTGGATAAAGTTCTTGGTGCAGTATCAAAATCAAAGGCCGTGCAAACGCACTCATATCGAATGTCACGATATTGTACAGAAGCCCAAGGAATCTTGGGCGAATTTCTCACGAGATATACTAATGAGTGCTTGCGCATACCGGACTTAAAACCGGTGCAGCAAATTTCTGGACTCAAACATGGTATAAGTACGGAGCGCCATCCAACGCTGGTCAGGCGTATGCGCCACACGATGCCAACAACTTATGCTGAAACGCTTAATGAATGCCACGATTATATGCAGAGTGACGAAGATAATGATATTACCATAGCTAGCTCACGCAACAAAAGGAAAGACGATGATGATCGTTCGCATGACCAAAACCACGGTAACAGCTCTCGCGGAAGATACCCTAGTGGTAGTCCTATAAGAAATGATAAAGGGCGAATAAGTAGTGGTTTTCGAAATAATAATCAGCGCGGCATTAATAATCAGAACTATGCGCTGTTCAAAAGTCTATCCAAAACACCAAAAGAGATTCTGGCCACCGAACCAGTGTGTGCATCCTTCGCGGTTCCAACCCCGCTGACAGAATTTGGCAAGCGGGATAAAACAAAATACTGCGAGTTCCATGACGATCAAGACCATGACACCAATCTGTGTAAAAATTTAATGGAGCGAGTGCTGGAAGCGCTACGCGCGGGAAATTTAGATCACCTCAAGCCGCCAAAGAAAGATAAGGGAAAGGCCGCGGAAGAGAGTTCAAAAGCCAAAACGTTCGCATGGCAAAAAGCAGATAAAGCTAAAAGCGCCGATGTAACCATCAATGTGGTTGATGCAGAAAGAGTCGGTCAACGAAGAAAGTGCAATGATTACCAGGATTAGGAACTCATTCCAATTTCATTCCCTCCTGTAATGTCAATCGACACAGCTAACGAACCTGTCATCATCAAGTGTCACATTCCTAATCACGGTATACAGATCAAACACATGCATGTTGATACCGGCAGTGGTGTCGACATTATGTACGAACATTGCTATCGTTTTCTTCCCACAAAAGTCAAAACGCAGTTACGCTAGCCTGATATTACGCTATCAGGATTTTCTGGGGAAAGCTCATGGCCGCTTGGCCGCATAGAGCTTGTAGTAGAGCTTGTGGATGACAAGAATCCGCAGTTGGTTAGAAGCGAGTTAATTGACTTTTATGTGGTCAGTTCGACTTCGCGCTACAATGCGCTTCTTTGGAGAAATTTCATACGGCGTTTTAACATTATACCCTCAGTAGTGCATGGCTTGATCAAGTTTCCTACCATGGATGAAATTGCTACAATTGCGTCACATCAAGTAACCAAGTTATGTGGTTCAGTTGTGCATGTAAGCATTCCCAGCATAGGAGAACAACTTAAAAGCAGTGCAGTCATAGCTAACCACTTGCATCTGGACAATCGAATCAAAATTGGCGCATGCTTGTCAGCCGAAACTAAGGCTAAATTGCACGGTATATTGTCCGCTAACGCAGATGTTTTCGCATGGCAAGAATCAGACATGACAGGGGTCCCGCGGGACATTGAGGAACATAAGTTGAATGTTAATCCATCACTTACACCCGTCAGGCAGAAGAAGCGGCACATGGACCTTAAGCGCAGTGATTGGTTATGCGCAGAAGTTGATAATCTTGTCAGAGCAAACATTTTGCGGGAAGTGCGGTACCAGACATGGGTTGCTAACCCTGTGTTAGTGAAAAAAGCTGATGGTAACTGGCGGATGTGCGTTGATTTTAAGGACATTAACAAAGCGTGTCCTAAAGACAATTACCCTCTCCCGGAGATCGACTGGAAGGTAGAGTCATTGTCGGGTTTTCGATACAAATGCTTTATGGATGCGTATTAGGGTTATCACCAAATCCTCATGGCTGTGGAAGATGAGGATAAAACTGCTTTTCGTACGCCGCAGGGTATTTATTGTTATACTAAGATGCCTTTCGGATTAAAGAACGTAGGAGCTACCTATCAGGGCGTAATTGACGCATCCTTCAAGCACCAAATTGGGAGAAATCTAAAAGCATATGTCGACGATTTGGTAATTAAAAGTAACACCGAATAAAAAATGCTCGCAGACATCCTGGAAATATTTGCGTCTTTACGTAGGATCAACATGAAACTTAACCCGCTCAAGTGTAGTTTTGGGGAAGAGGAAGGCAAGTTTCTAGGTCATGTGGTGACGGCGCGGGGAATCAAGGCGAATCCCAAAAAGATTGAGGCCATTGATAGTTTACCATCTCCAAGGACAAAGAAAGACGTGCAGAGTCTAACCGGGAAGCTCGCGGTGATTACGAGGTTTCTGTCAAAAGCCGCAGAAAGGCAGTTGCCATTTTTCAATACTTTGAAGAATTGTTTAAAGAAAAAAGACTTTGTATGGACTCAGGAAGTAGAATCAGCTTTGTAAGAGATGAAAAAGTTACTTGCCAAATTACCAACGCTCACCGCGCCAGTGTCAGGAGAAACGCTTACGCTGTACCTTGCGGCATCAAAAGAGGCTGTTAGCTCAGTTATTATCGCGGACCGCGGAAAGGTAATCCATTATTTTATTTTATTTATTTTATTTACGAATTATTTATTTCGTAACGCTGAGGTTTTCTCAAACGCAAATGCCGGTCTACTTCGTAAGCAAAACGCTGACAGTAAGCGAAGTTAACTATTCACCAATAGAGAAACTAGTGTATGCGCTACTCTACACAGCGCGACGTTTGCGTCGGTATTTTCAAGCACATCCAATTGTGGTATTAACTGATCAGCCAATCAAACAGGTTGGTAAACACCTAAGTTGCGGCAATGTCCGGGAATACCGCATTGACTAACGCAATCATTTTTCATTCAGGTGCTATATAAGCCTGAGATTTTTGGCCGAATGGCTAAATGGGCAGTTGAGTTAGGCGAACGCGGTTAAGGGTCAAATACTTGCGGATTACCTAGCAGAGTTACCTGCGGATGTTGAAGCATCAGCCGAACATCAGGATACGCCTGCACCAAATTTGACACCATGGGAGTTATACACCGATGGTGCCTGTAGCGTCGCTGGCGCGGGTACAGGCATAATTTTAACTGGCCCAGATGACAAAGAGCATACATATGCACTGCGGTTTAATTTTGCTATTACAAACAACGAAGCAGAATACGAAGCTTTGTTAGCAGGTATGCGGATTGCGCATAAATTAAATGTTAAAGTGTTGCACGCTTATGTGGATTCAAAGTTGGTATGCAGCCAAGTTAGTGGAGATTTTGAAGTACATGACATAGCCATGCAACAATATATGTCGCTTGTTCATAACCTCGCTGACCAGTTTGAGGCTTTTCAAATTTCCCATGTAATGCGAGAGCAAAACAAGAAGGCAGATGCGCTTAGCAAATTGGCTGCATTGGCCTTTGATCATCTGGGGAAAAGAGTTCTCATAGAATAACTACATGCGAAATCCATTGTTATGATGCCCTTAGTGGCACCTATTGAGGAATCCAGCTCAATGTGGATGACACCCATAGTTGCTTCCTGCGGGATGGCACATCACCCGCAGACTCTGTTGAAGCAAAGAAAGTTCGTACCAAGGCACCAATGTATGCCCTTGAGGGTGACGTCATGTATCGAAAGAATTATTTAGGACCACATTTAAGTTGCATTGGTCCAAACGAAGCAGAGGAGGTTATACGCGAAGTGCATGAGGGTGCATGCGCTCTTCATTCAGGGCACAGATCTATTGTGTCAAAGATTATGCGTTTGGGTTATTATTGGCCTACCATGTACGCATATACCGCATGTATAGTTAAGCACTGCGAGTCCTGCCAAATACATGCACCTATCAGCAGAGCACCTGCGCACCCAATGATTTCAGTCTCCTCACCATGGCCATTCTGTAAATGGGCAATTGACATAGTCGGACCATTTGCAAAAGGCCGAGGTAATATAATCATTTATTTTCTAACATATGCTACTTACATCAGTATCTTACGCATACATCTGCGCATGCAGGGAATATCAAGTTTTTGATTGTTGCAATTGATTATTTCATGAAGTGGGTTGAAGCGAGACCGATGGCAACAATTTCAGGAAAAAGGGTGCGAAATATTGTATGGGAAGACATTGTCTGTCGATTCGGCATACCAAACAAAATCGTTAGCGATAACGGCACGGAGTTTGCAGGGGATCCTTTTAACAGTTGGTGCGCGGAGCTTAATATTAAGCAAACTTTTACATCCGTTGTGCATCCATAGGCGAATGGCCAGTGCGAAGTCACCAACCGGGATATAGTAGCTGGAATTAAAGCTAGATTAGGCCACGGTCGCATTGGTTGGGTGGACAAGCTACCAAAAGTATTATGGGCGCATATAACAACGCCAAAAGCAAGCACTGGTGAAACTCCTTTCAGTCTGGTATATGGATCGGAAGCTGTTGTACCCGCAGAGATTGGGGTACCAACATTCCGCATACAAATTTTGATGAGCAAAATAACTCAGAAGCTTTGCGGGAAAACCTTAATTTGCTGGAAGAACGCAGACTCTCTGCGGCGGTTAATGAAGCTAATAATAAGCATAAAATCGCAAAGTACTATAACCAGCATGTGCGTTCGCGCTCTTATAAGTGTGGGGATCTCGTTTGGCGTCAAAATGACGCAAGTCATGCAGAAGATACTGGAAAATTGGGCCCCCGATGGGAAGGTCCATACAAGGTAGTGGGAGAAAGCAACACCGGGGCATACCATCTCGCGACATTAGATGGAAAGCCTGTGAAGCGCACTTGGCACGCGATGTTGTTGAAAAAATGTTACATGTAGCTGGTTGGACCTGATCACTCCAAATGTTTTAGCACATTATTTTTTCCTATGTAATTTCCGTCTGTTTGGATGTGTCGCGGTTGTAATCATGATTAATGCCAATTAAAATATTTACTCGTGCATACTCTTTTTGTATATATCTTTCTAGTATGCGGTTCCTGCCTACTTAAGGGGTGTCCTCTAGCCCCCGTGTGGCAGAAGCCTGTTTGGTTACAAGGCTAGACACTAACGGCAGGTGAAGGGAATTGGTTTTCCCCTAACCAAGCGCCACACAGACTACATGGATGTCAAGTCAACTTAAAAATACAAGCATTGGTTTGCTTGTGTGTAATTACTCTCGCATTGGTTTGCTTGAGGAAATCTTAAGTGTAAAAGCATTGGTTTGTTTTTAGTTGCGTTGCTTACCATACAGCTAAAGTGCACCTCTAGCACATGACAAAGCAAGAACGCAGTAGCTTTTGAGTCTAAAAATCTAAGGGTAAATTCGCTAAAGTATTGGTTTCTTTTACGCAGCGCCCGCGTATGGCTGTGATTTTTGGTTAACTAACATGTATAGGCATGCGGTTTACATTTTGTTTTGACTCGCGATATATAAACAACTACACTACCACGTATGCATAATACAAATATACAACAAAATAAGTTATTACAAATGAAAATTGTTTTAAACGCCTGCCCAACATGGGACTTAGGGCTCCAAAATAAATTCATAAAACTGCCTAACCATAGGACTTACGGTAAATATTGGTGGGATACTGTTTGATACCTACAAATTTTCCTTTAAAAGCTGATCAATTGGGGCGTTGGGATCATTGGAGAACACGACAAGCTTAGGGATGTCAACATTTTGGATCGCTTGTTCTGCGTCCATAAGTATGGCAGCGGTGTCCTCCTTGATATGCTTCTGGACTGCGTCAAGGTAGGGGGCGCGAGGTCGCAGCATTTGAGCACCTCTTTCATGACCTTGTTACGCTCATGGTCGAGGGCCACGTCTAAATATGCGTTGAATTTTTCTGTTACGGGGTCTGAATCCATAACCTTTTGCACAAGGACCGGAAGAGAGGTGCGTAGTTTCGTCAGGTCCGCCTCTGCCAGCTCGCGGCCAGTTACTACGTCATCCTTCTCTCGGCTGACCCTGTCTAGGTCAGCCCGCAAATGTTCCGCTTCAACCTTGGCCTGATCAACGGCCCCCACCAGCTCTTGATTTTTCTTCCTTTCCGCAATCAAGGAAGTTTTCATTTCATCCGCAGACGCCTCGGTAGCCTTGTGTGCGTCCTCTGCGTCTCTCCTATAGTTCCTCAACTAATTAACACCCGCTTGTAGCAAGCCTAGCTCAGGCCAATTGGTACAAATTCGTAGCACGACGTACTCCATCCGCGAACATGCCAAAAAACACAAGGCCGTTTTGGATAAAGGCGTTGTGCGCTTGGTGGTAGGGCAGTGCGGCTAGTTGCTCGCAGAATTCGGCCGAGAAAATTTTTGCAAAAAAGCGGACTGCTCTGAGGCATTTTCGGCGGAAGACTGGGTGAGCTGCGCCAGGTTAGCTAATCGGAAGCTACCGCGCGGTGGTGTAGACACGGTGTCCGAATCTAGTTCAATGGCCCGGTCTTTGGAGGTGGCAGTTGCTTCAAGGTCGGGGTTCACCTGCGGCGGTGAGTGATGCGTGTCATCCATATGCTCGGCGAGGACTTGCGTAAGTTAGTTAACGAAGCAATAATTTTGGTTATGCGATAATAATGAAATGCTTACCAGTGACTAGAGGAGGCAGGTTTGTAGAGGGCTGCTCTACGAAAACGAAGTTGTCGTTCCGCATATCCTCCCTTTGTTTCAGATTCAGCTTTTTCTTCTTGGATGCATTTGTTTGCGGGGTGGTGGTTGTCATGCGCTTGTTTTCAGATGTATGCGGAGTGGGAACCTCGTTCTCACCAGACTTTTCCTGCTCCAGTGGCTCATTTATATTCTGTTTGCGGAAGGAGATTGTGGCAATCTCCTCCATGGTTAACACTTTCTTCATCCTCATTTCTGCATACATAAACACGCAGGTTAAGTATAGATATATGTGGCTGCGTAAATTAAAATATACATTACTATTCCTACCCTTACCACTTGGTGCGACTATGGCTGGTCGGAGGTTCTCCCATGGCCAATGGGCAGATATCTTTCCCAACAGCAGCATCACGTTCCCATAAGCGCGGTGGACAAGCTGTGCATTCGCGTATTCCGCAAACAGCTTTGCTTCCTCGTCATCTAATTTTGGGATTTTATTCACATCTTTGGCCACGCTTTCGCACCATACCCGTGTTTGCGAAAAGTTGGTTCCCACAACGGTTTGGTCGACATAGAAAAACGTTTCTTTCCATTGGTCGGCATTGGATTTTGGGGTTTTGGTAAAGTTTTGGCGTGCGAAGAAGGTATACTAGGATTTGTGATGAATCGCAAGACGATACAGATGACAAAACACATTAATCATCGGCACCTTGTTTAAAGCTACGCACCACATTTCGAAAAGTACGATCTTTCCGATAGCGTAAGGGTGCAGTTGCCCTAGTCCGACGTGGTAATGATCTAGAAACGCCTAAGAAAAAATATGACGGCGGTACCCTAAAATTGCCATGTTTAAAGGCATGCTCATATATGGCCACCTTCTTCTCTGGGGGTTCGTGTGCACGTTGATGGGCAAGGGGAGGAATCGGGTTGTACTGTTTTAGTGGTGGATATTGTTTCACTAATGAGTCTATGTGCTTCTGTTCTATGACTGATTCTACACTATCTACATAGGTTGATAATGCTAAAAACTAACACATATTTCATAGCATTATCCTTCAAGAAAGACAAGCTTTTAGTGGCAATTGTTCTATTTTCAAGTGATTATCATTTAAATAATAAAAGGTGAAGACAAAAGACAGATTCGATGATTTAAAGACACAAACGACCAAAACGCTAAAAAGTACAAAGTACAATCCAAGTGGTTCAATTTATTGATAAGAAACGTCTAAAAATTACAAGAGTACAAGCCGTGAAATGCAAAGTACAAGATTTCTCAGCGTACGAAAAGACGTTCGAAAATCCGGAACCGAGACCTGAACCAACTATCAATGCGCGAGTCAACGGAGCTAAAATTACAAGTCAACGATGCACAAAAATATAATATAATATACATATAATTATATAAAATTATATATATTATATTATATATTAAATAAAAGCAAGCCACCCACGTTTTAAACTCAATATGGTGTGATCCAGCTGGCCATGCGATCGCATGGCCTGGAAGAAGAAACTCCATGCGATCGCATGGAGTCCTGTAGCTACCCACGTCCCTATAAATAGCAACGTTTTCGGCCGAATTATGTACACCTTTTTCTACTTCAATCTCTCAATCTATATTTATATTTATAGTTTTAATTTTAATATTAAGTTAATAATAATAATAATAAGGTTTAGTATCGAATGTTTTAAGGTTTGGTAAGTCAAAACTCTGTCCGTGTAACACTACGCTATTAAATATCACTGTAAGCTATGTTCTCCCTTTTTAAATTAATGTCTCGCAGCTAAGTTATTATTATGCTTATTTAAGCCGAAGTAATCGTGATGTTACACTAAATATTAAGACGGGGTTATTGGGCTTTGGACCATAATTGGGGTTTGGACAAAAGACCGACATTAATCCAAAGTAAACATGAAACTATATCCAAAAATCATGGTTAAACTCAAAGTGGAAGTATGTTTTCCAAAATGGTCATCTAGACGTCGTTCTTTCGACTGAAATGACTACCTTTACAAAAATGACTTGTAACTTATATTTTGGACTATAAACCTATACTTTTTGTGTTTAGATTCATAAAATAGAGTTCAATATGAAACCATAGCAATTTGATTCACTCAAATCGGATTTAAAACGAAGAAGTTATGGGTAAAACAAGATTGACTATTTTTTGATTGTTGTAGCTACGGGAATTATTGTAACAATTCTATACAAATCATATCCTAGCTAACTTATATTGTATTATACATGTATTCTAATATATTATCTAATCTTGGGATATCATAGACACGTATTCAAATGTTTTGACATATCATATCGACCCATGTATATATATTATTTGGAACAACCATAGACACTCTATATGCAGTAATGTTGGAGTTAGCTATACAGGGTTGAGGTTGATTCCAAAAATATATATATTTTGAGTTGTGATATAGCCTGAGACATGTATACACTGGGTCGTGGATTGATTCAAGATAATATATATCGATTTATTTCTGTACATCTAACTGTGGACAACTAGTTGTAGGTTACTAACGAGGACAGCTGACTTAATAAATTTAAAATAGTAAAACGTATTAAAAATGTTGTAAATATATTTTGAACATACTTTGATATATATGTACATATTTGTTATAGGTTCGTGAATCGACCAGTGGCCAAGTCTTACTTCTCGACGAAGTAAAAATCTGTGAAAGTGAGTTATAGTCCCACTTTTAAAATCTAATATTTTAGGATGAGAATACATGCAGTTTTATAAATGTTTTACGAAATAGACACAAGTAAATGAAACTACATTATATGGGTGAATGATCGAAGCTGAATATGCCCCTTTTGCTTGGTAACCTAAGAATTAGTAAACCGATCTACTAATTGACGCGAATCCTAAAGATAGATCTATTGGGCCTAACAAACCCCATCCAAAGTACCGGATGCTTTAGTACTTCGAATTCATTTATATCATGTCCGAAGGATTTCCCGGAATGATAGGGGATATTCTTATATGCATCTTGTTAAAGTCGGTTACCAGGTGTTCACCATATGAATGAATTTTATCTCTATGTATGGGATGTATATTGAAATATGAAATCTTGTGGTCTATTATTATGATTTGATAATATATAGGTTAAACCTATAACTCACCAACATTTTTGTTGACGTTTTAAGCATATTTATTCTCAGGTGATTATTAAGAGTTTCCGCTGTTGCATACTAAAATAAGGACAAGATTTGGAGTCCATACTTGTATGATATTATGTAATAACTGCATTCAAGAAACTTATTTTTGATATAATATATTCTAATTGTAAACCATTATGTAATGGTCATGTGTAAACGGTATATTTTAGATTATCATTATTTGATAATCTACGTAATGCTTTTTAAACCTTTATCGATAAAATAAAGGTTATGGTTGTTTTAAAAATGAATGCATTCTTTGAAAAACGTCTCATATAGTGGTCAAAACCTCGCGACGAAATCAATTAATATGGAATGTTTATAATCAATATGAACGGGACATTTCAGTTGGTATCCGAGCGTTGGTCTTAGAGAACCAGAAAATTGCATTAGTGTGTCTTACCGAGTTTGTTAGGATGCATTAGTGAGTCTGGACTTCGACCGTGTTTTTCTTCAAAAACGATTGCTTAACATTTTTTTGTTGGAAACTATATATTATTAACATGTAAATATTATGTGATATATTAATCTCTTAATGTGTTTGATATTGTGTGATAGATGTCTACTTCTAGTACAAATCCCATTGATTCACCTAATAATAATGAAGAGTCAAATATATTTTGGGAAGATTCACAAATTCCCGAAGAGGAACCGGAAGAGGAGGAACCGGAAGAGGAGGAACCGGAAGAAGAGGAACCAGAAGAGGAGGAATCGGAAGAGGAGGAACCAGAAGAAGAAGAGGTTTCGGAGGAAGAAATATTGATACCTATAGTAAATAGATTAAATATAAGAAAATCCTCAACCAACGGACCAAATTTAATAATGGTCAATGGTGTTTCCGCTGAAGAAGCAAAATATTGGGAAGATTACCAATTTTCCGATGAATCAGATCCCGATGAGGATTCCGATGATGTTATAGAAATTACGTCGACCCAATTTAATAAAGCAAAAGAAAATAATAAGGGAAAAGGTATAAAAATAGAGAAACCCGATTCCAACCCCGATTAACTTTATATGTATCGGCAACATCCGTATTTCCTAAAATGTAACAATGACCCGGGAACCTCTAAACCACCAGGTTTTTCTAAACCATTATGGAAAACGACGGCTCGTATTAGAGGAACACCATGTATTCCTAGAAAATTAGGAAAACGAACCAAGTCCAAAGAAGAAGAAACCAGTGATTAAGATTAGAGGGTTGTAATCATGTTGTGTATTATATGTATTGTAGTTTGCTTGTACTTTTATGTTCTATGTAAAAATTGCTTGTATTGTTTGTTATTACGAATCTAATCCTTGTCTATTTTATAGTATAAAAACAAAATGGACGTTAAGGGTAGATAACGAATATTTTAGAAGACCTACCAGAGGATATGATTGAGGAAATCTTGTCTAGAGTCGGTCAGAATTCATTAGCACATTTAGTTATGCCGAAATTTACTTGTCAAACATTTGAAAGACTTTCCAGAAATGCCTTAGTTTATAAAAGACTTTCCTTTGATAGGTGGGGTATATCACATTGGGGAGACTGTAAGTTACGCCGTGTTTTCTTTAAAGCATTAAATGCGGGGAACCCAAATGCAATTTTACGTTATGGGTTAAGAATCTATTTTGACTCAACATATCCCAACATAGGATTTCATGAATTAGAAAGAGCTTCTAACATGCAACATAAAGAAGCATGTTATGCTTACGGGTTAGTGATGTTCGCTTCTTACCAAAGTGAGAAAAAGAACATCGGATTGCAACTTTTAAATAAAACCTTCCCACAAGTGACAGATTCAGTAGTTGGGGTGAGAAACAAGGTTTTTAGATTATTACGGGGCTGTTGGACATTACGAAACCCTCGTCCTTTTGACGACATTACAACATGCTGCCTAGCCAATGGTCATAACGGTTATTTTCCACAAGTCCAAGGATGGAAAGTCGTCTTAGTAAAACCAGAATGCATGACTTGTTTCTGGACTTATGAATTACGTGTCTTTATTTCCTTTGTTGAACAACTTGCGTATTAACTAGATTTATCTTCAAAACTGTCCTGTATCATAGTGTACTATATTTCATGTTATATGTAATATAGCGAAGTTGTAAGTTTGAAGAATATTCGTATGTGATATATTATTAAAATCAGTTTTTCATATGGAATTGCAGCAGTTGAATTGTATATTAGCTACTAAGTATGAACTTAACGGGTAGGTAGTACCCGAATTTAAACTTATAAAACGCTAATATGAAGAAAAAGCTTTTATAAATGAGTTCATATTATGCTACGAAATACTATTGACTACTCTTAATATTCTGTATGATTAACTCGATTCAGTTGGCTATTTTGAAGGAAATGGTACCGACTACTCGACAAACCATGAATATGAGCGAAGAGGAATTCCGTACCTTTCTTGCTGCAAACATAGCCGCAGTACAGGCTGCGCTACATACCAACAATAGCTCTAAATCTAGCAATGCAGCTAATGGCGCAAGAAATCGTGTAGGATGCTCCTACAAAGAATTCACTGCCTGCAAACCTTTGGAATTTGATGGAACCGAAGGACCAATTGGATTGAAACGGTGGACCGAGAAAGTCGAATCGGTGTTTGCCATAAGTAAGTGTACTGAAGAGGACAAAGTTAAATATGCTACGCATACCTTTACAGGTACTGCGTTAACGTGGTGGAACACCTATCTTGAATAGGCAGGACAAAATGCTGCTTACGCACTACCGTGGTCGGCATTCAAGCAATTGATGAATGAGCAGTACCGTCCTAGAAACGAAGTCAATAAACTCAAGGCAGAACTTAGAGAGTTACGAACACAAGGGTTCGACGTTACCACATATGAACGACGATTCACGGAGTTGTGCCTATTGTGTCCGGGAGCATTCGAAGATGAAGAAGAGAAGATCGATGCATTTGTAAAAGGGTTACCAGTAAGGATTCAAGAAGATATGAGTTCACACGAGCCTGCTTCTATACAGAAGGCAAGTCGAATGGCTCATAAACTCATAAATTAGATTGAGGGAAGAATTAAAGAGCAGGCGGCTGAAGAAGCCAACACGAAACAACTAAAGAGGAAGTGGGAGGAAAACGGTGACAATAGTCACCAGTACAACAACAACAACAATTACAACCACAATCGCAACAACTATCCCAACAACCGCAACAACAATCGCAACAATAACCGCAATCCTAACAATAACTACAACAAACATCCCAACAACCGCAACAAAAACCACAACAACCGTTTCAACAATAATAACAATCCCAACAACAACCTCAATAACAACAACGGCAACAAAAACCAAAAACAGCCATGTCATAGGTGTGAAGAAAATCATCAGGGGTTTTGCACGACATTTTGCAACAGGTGTAAAAGAAATGGTCATAGCGCGACAAAGTGTGAGGTCTACGGACCAAAGTTTAACAGAACTAAAGGAACAAATAATGCCAGAACAAGTAATGCCGAAACGAATAGTGTCGGAGCAAGTAATACCAACGTTGTTTGCTATAAATGTGGAAAGCCGGGCCACATTATTAGAAATTGCCCGAATCAGGGGAATACTAATGGGCAGGGCCGTGGAAGAGTTTTCAATATTAATGCGGCAGAAGCACAGGAAGACCCGAAGCTTGTTACGGGTACGTTTCTTATTGATGATAAATCTGCTTATGTTTTATTTGATTCGAGTGCGGATATAAGCTATATGAGTAGAGAATTTTGTGCTAAATTAAGTTGCCCATTGACGCCTTTGGATAGTAAATTTTTACTCGAATTAGCAAACGGTAAATTAATTTCAGCAGATAATATATGTCGGGAGAGAGAAATTAAACTGGGGGATAAAACGTTTAAAATTGATTTAATACCAGTCGAGTTAGGAAGTTTTGATGTAATAATTGGCATGGACTGGTTGAAAAAGATGAGAGCAGAGGTCGTTTGTTACAAAAATGTGATTCGCATTATGGTGAAAAAGGAAAACCTTTAATGGTGTATGGAGAAAAGAACAACGAGAAATTAAATCTTATTAGTAGTTTGAAGGCACAAAAACTAATAAGAAAAGGTTGTTACGTCATTCTAGCACACATCGAGGAAGTTAAACCCGAAGAAAAGAACATCAGTGATGTTCCCGTCGCAAAAGAATTTCCTGATGTATTTCCGAAAGAATTACTGGGATTACCCCCACATCGATCCGTTGAATTTCAAATAGACCTTGTACCAGGAGCTGCACCAATAGCTCGTGCTCCATACAGACTCGCACCCAGCGAAATGATAGAATTACAAAGTCAATTACAGGAAATTTTAGAGCGTGGTTTCATTCGACCAAGCACATCACCATGGGGAGCTCCTGTTTTGTTTGTCAAGAAGAAAGATGGTACATTTAGGTTGTGTATCGACTACCGAGAGTTGAACAAACTTACCATCAAGAACCGCTACCCACTACCGAGAATCGATGACTTATTTGATCAACTACAAGGCTCGTCTGTTTATTCGAAGATCAATTTACATTCTGGATATCATCAAATGCGGGTGAAGGAGGATGATATTCCAAAGACTGCTTTTAGGACGCGTTACGGTCATTACGAGTTTATGGTTATGTCGTTTGGATTGACTAACGCACCAGCTGTGTTCATGGACCTCATGAACCGAATGTGTGGGCCATATCTTGACAAGTTTGTCATTGTTTTTATCGATGACATACTTATTTACTCGAAGAATGATCAAGAGCACGAAGAACATTTGAGAAAAGTGCTAGAGTTGCTGAGAAAAGAAAAACTGTACGCTAAGTTTTCAAAGTGTGCATTTTGGTTAGAAGAAGTTCAATTCCTCGGTCACATAGTGAACAAAGAAGGTATTCAGGTGGATCCAGCAAAGATTGAAACCTTTGAAAAGTGGGAAACCCCGAAAACTCCAAAACACATACGTCAGTTTTTAGGACTAGCTGGTTACTACAGAAGGTTCATCCAAGACTTTTTCAGAATAGCAAAACCCTTGACTACATTAATGCATAAAGGGAAGAAATTTGAATGGAAAGATGAACAAGAGAAAGCATTTCAATTGTTAAAGAAAAAGTTAACTACGGCACCTATATTGTCATTACCTGAAGGGAATGATGATTTTGTGATATATTGTGATGCCTCAAAGCAAGGTCTCGGTTGTGTATTAATGCAACGAACGAAAGTAATTGCTTATGCGTCTAGACAATTCAAGATTCACGAACAGAATTATACGACGCATGATTTGGAATTAGGCGCGGTTGTTTTTGCATTAAAGACTTGGAGGCACTACTTATATGGGGTCAAAAGTATTATATATACTGACCACAAAAGTCTTCAACACATATTTAATCAGAAACAACTGAATATGAGGTAGCATAGGTGGATTGAATTGTTGAATGATTACGACTTTGAGATTCGTTACCACCCGGGGAAGGCAAATGTGGTAGCCGACGCCTTGATCAGAAAGGACAAAGAACCCATTCGAGTAAAAGCTATGAATATAATGATTCACACTAACCTTACTACTCAAATAAAGGAGGCGCAACAAGGAGTTTTAAAAGAGGGAAATTTAAAGGATGAAATACCCAAAGGATCGGAGAAGCATCTTAATATTTAGGAAGACGGAACCCGGTATAGGGCTGAAAGAATTTAGGCACCAAAATTTGGAGATATGAGAGAAATGGTACTTAGCGAAGCTCATAAAACCAGATACTCAATATATCCTGGAACGGGGAAGATGTACAAGGATCTCAAGAAACATTTTTGGTAGCCAGGTATGATAGTCGATGTTGCTTAATACGTAGGGGAATGTTTGACGTGTTCTAAGGTCAAAGTGGAGCATCCGAAACCATTAGGTCTACTTCAACAACCCGAAATCCCGGAATGAAAATGGGAAAACATTATCATGGATTTCATCACTAAATTGCCAAGGACTGCAAGTGGTTTTGATATTATTTGGGTAATAGTTGATCGTCTCACCAAATCAGCACACTTCCTGCCAATAAGAGAAGATGACAAGATGGAGAAGTTAGTACGACTGTATTTGAAGGAAGTAGTCTCCACACATGGAATACCAATCTCTATTATCTCTGATAGGGATGGCAGATTTATTTCAAGATTCTGGCAGACATTACAGCAAGCATTAGGAACTCGTCTAGACATGAGTACTGCCTATCATCCACAAATTGATGGGCAGAGCGAAAGGACGATACAAACGCTTGAAGACATGCTACGAGCATGTGTTATTGATTTCGGAAACAGTTGGGATCGACATCTACCGTTAGCATAATTTTCCTACAACAACAGCTACAATTCAAGCATTGAGATGGAGCCGTTTGAAGCACTTTATGGTAGAAAGTGCCGGTCTCCAATTTGTTAGAGTGAAGTAGGGGATAGATAGATTACGGGTCCGGAGATAATACAAGAAACTACAGAGAAGATCATCCAAATTCAACAACGGTTGAAAACCGCCCAAAGTCGACAAAAGAGCTACGCCGACATTAAAAGAAAAGATATAGAATTTGAAATTGGAGAGATGGTCATGCTTAAGGTTGCACCTTGGAAAGGCGTTGTTCGATTTGGTAAACGAGGGAAATTAAATCCAAGGTATATTGGACCATTCAAGATTATTGATCGTGTCGAACCAGTAGCTTACCGACTTGAGTTACCTCAACAACTTGCGACTGTACATAACACATTTCACGTCTCGAATTTAAAGAAATTTTTTGCTAAAGAAGATCTCACTATTCCGTTAGACGAAATCCAAATCAACGAAAAACTTCAATTCATCGAAGAACCCGTTGAAATAATGGATCGTGAGGTTAAAAGACTTAAACAAAACAAGATACCAATTGTTAAGGTTCGATGGAATGCTTGTAGAGGACCCGAGTTCACTTGGGAATGAGAAGACCAGATGAAGAAGAAATACCCGCACTTATTTCCAGAAGATACGTCAACACCTCCAACTGCTTAAAATTTCGGGACGAAATTTATTTAACGGGTAGGTACTGTAGTGACCCGAACTTTTAAATGTTTATATATATTAAATAAAATTGATATTTACATGATTAAGTGTTTCCAACATGTTAAGCAATCAAACTTGTTAAGACTTGATTAATTGAAATAGGTTTCATATAGACAATTGACCACCCAAGTTGACCGGTGATTCACAAACGTTAAAACTTGTAAAAACTATATGATGACATATATATGATTATATATATAATTAACATGATATTATAATAAGTAAGTATCTCATTAGGTATTTTAACAATGAGTTATATACATAAAATTGTGTTTATTGAATTAAGAAACTCGAAACGATATATATAACGATTATCGTTATAACAACGTCTTACTAATTACATATGAATCATATTAAGATATTGTTACACTATGTTTAATCATGATAAATGATAAGTAAACATGTCATTATGTATATTAACAATGAACTACATATGTAAAACAAGACTACTAACTTAAGAATTTCGAAACGAGACATATATGTAACGATTATCGTTGTAACAACATTTAATTGTATATATATCATAATAAGATATATTAATATATCATAATATCATGATAATGTTATAATTTAACATCTCTTTAGATATAATAAACAATGGGTTAATAACATTTAACAAGATCGTTAACCTAAAGGTTTCAAAACAACATTTACATGTAACGACTAACGATGACTTAACGACTCAGTTAAAATGTATATACATGTAGTGTTTTAATATGTATTCATACACTTTTGAAAGACTTCAAGACACTTATCAAAATACTTCTACTTAACAAAAATGCTTACAATTACATCCTCATTCAGTTTCATCAACAATTCTACTCGTATGCACCCGTATTCGTACTCATACAATACACAGCTTCTAAATGTATGTACTATTGGTATATACACTCCAATGATCAGCTCTTAGCAGCCCATTTGAGTCACCTAACACATGTGGGAACCATAATTTGGTAACTAGCATGAAATATCTCATAAAATTACAAAAATATTAGTAATCATTCATGACTTATTTACATGAAAACAAAATTACATATCCTTTATATCTAATCCATATACCAACGACCAAAAACACATACAAACACTTTCATTCTTCAATTTTCTTCATCTAATTGATCTCTCTCAAGTTCCATCTTCAAGTTCTAAGTGTTCTTCATAAATTATACAAGTTCTAGTTTCATAAAATCAAGAATACTTCGAAGTTTACTAGCTCACTTCCAATCTTGTAAAGTGATCATCCAACCTCAAGAAATCCTTGTTGTTTACAGTAGGATATCATTCTAAATCAAGGTAATACTCATATACAAACTTTGATTCAATTCCTATAACTATAACTATTTTAATTCGAGTGATAATCTTACTTGAACTTGTTTTCGTGTCATGATTCTACTTCAAGAACTTTCAAGCCATCCAAGATCCTTTGAAGCTAGATCATTTCTTGTCACTTCCAGTAGGTTTACCTACTAAACTTGAGGTAGTAATGATGTTCATAACATCATTCAATTAATACATATAAAACTATCTTATTCGAAGATTTGAACATGTAATCACTAGAACATAGTTTAGTTAATTCTAAACTTGTTCGCAAACAAAAGTTAATCCTTCTAACTTGACTTTTAAAATCAACTAAACACATGTTCTATATCTATATGATATGCTAACTTAATGATTTAAAACCGGAAAACACAAAAAACACTTTAAAATCGGATATACGCCGTCGTAGTAACACCGCGGGCTGTTTTGGGTTAGTTAATTAAAAACTATGATAAACTTTAATTTAAAAGTTTTTCTTCTGGGAAAATGATTTTTCTTATGAACATGAAACTATATCCAAAAATCATGGTTAAACTCAAAGTGGAAGTATGTTTTCCAAAATGGTCATCTAGACGGCGTTCTTTCGACTGAAATGACTACCTTTACAAAAATGACTTGTAACTTATATTTCTGACAATAAACCTATACTTTTTATGTTTAGATTCATAAAATAGAGTTCAATATGAAACCATATCAATTTGATTCACTCAAATCGGATTTAAAACGAAGAAGTTATGGGTAAAACAAGATTGGATATTTTTTGATTGTTGTAGCTACGGGAATTATTGTAACAATTCTATACAAATCATATCCTAGCTAACTTATATTGTATTATACATGTATTCTAATATATTATGTAATCTTGGGATACCATAGACACGTACGCAAATGTTTTGACATATCATATCGACCCATGTATATATATTATTTGGAACAACCATAGACACTCTATATGTAGTAATGTTGGAGTTAGCTATACAGGGTTGAGGTTGATTCCAAAAATATATATACTTTGAGTTGTGATCTAGCCTGAGACGTGTATACACTGGGTCGTGGATTGATTCAAGATAATATATATCGATTTATTTTTGTACATCTAACTGTGGACAACTAGTTGTAGGTTACTAACGAGGACAGCTGACTTAATAAATTTAAAACAGTAAAATGTATTAAAAATGTTGTAAATATATTTTAAACATACTTTGATATATATGTACATATTTGTTATAGGTTCGTGAATCGACCAGTGGCCAAGTCTTACTTCTCGACGAAGTAAAAATCTGTGAAAGTGAGTTATAGTCCCACTTTTAAAATCTAATATTTTGGGATGAGAATACATGCAGTTTTATAAATGTTTTACGAAATAGACACAAGTAAATGAAACTACATTATATGGGTAAATGATCGAAGCCGAATATGCCCCTTTTTCTTGGTAACCTAAGAATTAGTAAACTGATCTACTAATTGACGCGAATCCTAAAGATAGATCTATTGGGCCTAACGAACCCCATCCAAAGTACTGGATGCTTTAGTACTTCGAATTCATTTATATCATGTCCGAAGGATATCCCGGAATGATAGGGGATATTCTTATATGCATCTTGTTAATGTCAGTTACTAGGTGTTCACCATATGAATGAATTTTATCTCTATGTATGGGATGTATATTGAAATATGAAATCTTGTGGTCTATTATTATGATTTGATAATATATAGGTTAAACCTATAACTCACTAACATTTTTGTTGACGTTTTAAGCATGTTTATTCTCAGGTGATTATTAAGAGTTTCCGCTGTTGCATACTAAAATAAGAACAAGATTTGGAGTCCATGCTTGTATGATATTATGTAAAAACTGCATTCAAGAAACTTATTTTTGATGTAATATATTCTTATTGTAAACCATTATGTAATGGCCGTGTGTAAACGATATATTTTAGATTATCATTATATGATAATCTACGTAATGCTTTTTAAACCTTTATCGATAAAATAAAGGTTATGGTTGTTTTAAAAATGAATGCAGTCTTTGAAAAACGTCTCATATAGAGGTCAAAACCTCGCGACGAAATCAATTAATATGGAACGTTTATAATCAATATGAACTGGACATTTCAAATATATGATAATATGACCTAGTTTATAGTATTTATCACTTATATTATTGATTAGAACACTATACTGACTTTGTTTATGATGTTTCCTGGTGATCAGGAGAAGTGAAGACTCAGAAATATAAGACCTCTGACTACCTCTTGTGCTGGTTTTCGGTGAGTGGGTTAATCTAGCCGTTAAGGCATATAGTGACATGACCTAGGCCGTTGACCTAGTTACTATGATTTGAATTATGTTGTTAAGAGTTGTGGACTGTGGCGTCACGCGTTTTGTTAGACCGACCTTGCTTCTGATCAGGTCGGGAGAGATCAACCTTGCTTCAGATCAGGTTGGGCTCATTGATGTTGTATGATTAATATAAGTCGAAATCACGCATCCGTCGCGTGTGGAAGACTTATACTAGTGATACAGAGTTATGAGTTTTCGGTAGACACTAGACTGATCAACTGGGGTCGTTGGCCCGGCCAGGCCGCCGAGTCTCTCAATGGGTTGCTTTGGAATACCCAGATGGTTGCTTCTGATTGACCATTGCTTGTAGTTATCACGGTTGCTTTGGATTGACCGTTGCTGTAGATATTTTTATTCTTTGGATTTAGTTGATTGTTGACTATTGTATGATATTGCTTTTTATGTTATGTGCTAATGGTAGATTGCTCTGTTTCTGCATGTTCTAGTGGTTATGTGATTAACTGTCCGATTAATTTGATGATGCGTGTTCTAGTGATTGTACCTGTATGCTTTAGCTGTTAGATTAGTCCATTCACTTAGCTTCGTGCTAACCCCTCCATCTTCCCCCTTGCAGGTTGTAGGTTTTTGCTTTTGTGGTCATGGGAGAAGATGGCCGTGTTAGGTTGTGCTCGACAAATCTACAACTCTGATGTTGTCTATATGAAATCAAATATTAACGTAACACCGGTTTTTGATAACAATGTACTTATGAATGAAGTTGTAATAATTATGTTTATGTTTGTACGTAAGGGCTTATTTTGTAAACAAGACTTCCGCTGTGTTATTAAAAAAAAGTACGGTGTTACAAATACTACTTATATATATATATATATATATATATATATATATATATATATACAAATATAATTAATAAAAATATCGCGTTAAACTCAGCTAGCTCCCTGATGTGTGCGAGGTGTAGGACGAAATACTATTATTTTTATTACAAAATACGATACAAATTTACACAAGTTTTATTTATTTATATAGATGGGATATACCTAAACCTTGCTACAACACTATAGGCAGTGTATCTAATCGTAGAGTAGTGTAGTTTTTAGTAAGTCTGGTTCGTTCCACAGGGAGCTAGTGATTACGTACTATATTTTTAACAACTATATTTATATAAAATATATATAATTATATATAGTAATATTATTATAAAATGGGGTTTTTACCGTTTAATGACCGGTTTGTCGATTTTATATTTTAAGCGTAAAGATAAATGACGATAATTAAAATGCGTAAAATAAATAACAATATTTAAAATGATGAATAAATAAATGACAGTAAATAAAAGTATGATGAGATATAAAATAAAACAATTATGCTTATTTAAACTTCCGTAAACATGATGTTTGACGTTTTGATTTTAATTTATTACTCTGGGTTAATTGTCCTTTGTCCTGGATTATTTGAAACCTATCTGGTTTTTGTCCATAATAGTTCATCTGCCATAATTATAAAATGCTCGTCAAATTAACCTTATTCCCGAAGTTAAATATTCCAACTAATTAGGGATTTGAACTGTAACAAGGTTTCAATACATTGTTTAATGATTACACCAGGTTATAGACTGCATGTAATCAAAGGTTTTATTACTTTGTTAACAATTACACCAATTATCCTTGTATGTAATCCACCACTATTTTAATGAGATATGAATATTAATTTACCCACTTGATCAGAATGAATAATCAATTACCCAACCCGAATAAATAATTAAATGATTGTAAACGTCACTAAATGGGACATGCATAATCATTTAATAATTATTAGATTAACTAATTTGAAGATAGGTTCGACCGATTCCAATGAGTTGTCATTCAATTAGACAATACCCCCCATCTATTAATAGTTCATAGTCCAATGTTCACAAGTATCGGTCTTTTGTCCAAACCCAAATTATGGTAAAAATACAATAACCCCATTTTAATATTTAGTCCAACATCACGATTACTTCGGCTCAAATAAGCATAATAATAACTTAGTTACGAGACATTAATTTAAAAAGGAAGAACATAGCTTACAGTGGTGATTAATCGCGTAGCGTTACACGGACAGAGTTCCGACTTACAAAACCTTAAAACATTTCGTACAATAACCCAATTGTTATTAAACTTATTTTAAACTTAATATTATAAATATAAATATATATTACATTGATCAGAGGAAGGAAAAGAAAAATATGTGTACATAATTCGCTGAAAAAGTCGCCTTTTATAGCACTTGGCCAGGTTCTGACCTCCATGCGATCGCATGGATTTTGTGCCTCCTGGCCATGCGATCGCATGGCCCTCTGATCCAGCTCATATTCTTTTGTTTTTTAGTTTGCCGACGTTTTATTTAAATATATATAATATATATAATTTATATATATATATATATATATACACACACACATATATATATATATATATATATATATATATATATATATATATATATATATATATATTATATTATATTATATTATATTATATTATATTATATTATATTATATTCTTGTGCATAGTTGACTTATAATTTTAGGTCCGTTGAGTTGCGCGTGGATAGTTGGCTCAGGTCCCAGTTCCGGATTTTCGAACGTCCTTTCGTACGCGGAGATATCTTGTACTTTGCGTTCCGCAGCTCGTACTCTTGTCATTTTTAGACGTTTCTTATCAATAAATGGAACCACTTGAATTATATCTTGTACATTTGAGCTTTTTGGTCATTTGCGTCTTCAAATCGTTGTCTTCTTCTTTTGTCTTCGCACTTATTTATTTAAACGATTATTACAAAAAAATAGAACAATAGCAACTAAAAGCTTTACATATTGGAAGGATATTGCGCCTAAATATATGTTCATTTAGAGCACTATCAAATATCCCCACACTTGAACGTTGTTTGTCCTCAAGCATTACAGAATTTGAAATAAAATCACACTTCACTCGAATCACTTTTTTATTCTCACACTTTATACATCAGTGATTTTGATACAGCGGTATAAACAATGATAGTAACGATGTGGTTTACAGTCCCACATGACTATAAAAATTTAGATCCTTTAAGGAAATTGTATCTTTATGAAAACATTTGATCTTTTGAAAATTCAAGCTAGATTTTACCCTAGAAAAGTTTTTCGGAATAACCCTTCACCGGTGTTTGGAAAATATTTTTGTGAGTTTTGTGGGTTTCAGATTTTTAAAATTTTAGCTCAAAACTTGTGGTTTTGTGTCACCCACTTGCTAACCTTGTATTAGGAAAGCAACACGTCCAGTATACTTGCTCCGTATATTACCTTTCGGTAAACTACCGTCCGATTGTAAAGGAAAGCGTTGAACAAGCAACTATTAAGGCAATGTCTAATGACATGCAGATGTTCATGGTCTACAACATGTCGGATGCAATTACTATCCTTTGTAGGAGCAATAGTAAAGATCACCCTATAGTTTTTTAGTCTGGCACAAGGTCCTGTCTTCGACCATGCTATGCAATCACCGTTCTTACGGTTGACACCCGATTTGGTTCAGGTGACCTAATGAATTCCGGTGAATTCTTAGGATTTTACGTTCAATGGTAATGAACGCATTGAAAATGGGTTTTTCAGAAAACAAATCGACTTTAATTTGATCAAAATATTTTCTCATTCAAGCTCGAGTATAGATATAATCGAATTCCATGAGTTTGTAATTCTCAATCTTTATGGTCAATCTTAAGGATTGAGTAATATCAGGCTTAAAAGCTGATTTTTAATCTTTTAAGGAGATTATCCTTTTCTGGGGGTCTGATTCATTAATCTTATCAAGCTAATTTGCACGGCGCCCTCCCCATTTTATGAGACAGATCCTCTCATGGATAGGATAAGTCTGACCACTTGGCGACCCTGTTTGATGCTGAGGTCCGTGGATTTCCAGCTGATTTTCGAGAAAACTTTTCAAGGTTTTTCGTAGACTCTACAACTGGTCTGGACGACAACTTCCTGACCTAAATCAATAAGCGCGTGTCTTTTTCGGAAGACTTTACTTCCTTTTAATGATGGAATTGATTCATCTTGTAGACCCATCTATCTTTTAAATATATTACAGTAAATCGGGTAAAACTGATTAGTTTAGTCCAAAGCAAAAGTACCTGCAATAATATTGTACAAAATATGTGATATATGTTTTAAAGAACTTGCTAAATTCTTCCTACACTTAGCTTTTATTTATTCTTTTCTTTGCCTTTTTATTCTCTTCTATTCCATTTTAAATGAATTCAAGCATTTTGGGTTGTTTCTCCATTTATGTTCTCTCCGAGGTAACAATAATTTCGGCATTAACACCTAGTTTTATCATTCATAAATATGTATAAACATGATTTTGAATTCATTTAGTTGAAAATTTTTCAAATTTTCACAAAATTTAGCAATTAAACTAAGTGTAAACACGAGAGAATTTATAACCCTTCCCCACACTTGAGATCATGCAATGCCCTCATTTGCATGAAATCAGACTATAATTATAAATTCATGAGGGTGATTAGAGTAGAAAAGTGATTAAAAATACCGAGTTTGCAAACATATTATTTTATATCACATTTGATATTTTGCGTCTTGTCGTCAAAATTAGTAGCTTTTGCTGAACTTTAATGCCAGTCTTTGAAAGTGCGCTGTTTTACCTTGTTTTGTATATTACATAAAATACAAACATATATATATATATATATATATATATATATATATATATATATATATATATATATTAATAAAACCTTTATTTATTAAAACAATTTAAATGAATAATTTTTTAAAATTTTGTTTCCTTTTACTTTAGGTAATTTCGGTATGTTTACCTAGTCCGTCCCTCGACAAAATTTAAAATTTGTCGTTTTTAAAGAGATTGTTTTAAAAACAAAGATTTTCTGGGTTTTTTTTTTGTTTTGGTATACTTTAGATCAATAATATTAAAAATAATGATAACAAAAGTTTTCGCCCCGCCCTCGGGTAAAGCAATTTCGGTTCCATGACCTAGTCTTCAACTTACGATGAATTTTAGAAATCATTTTTTTAAACTTAATGAAATAAAGTAATTTTTTTTAAAATCACACAAAAATTAAATTTAAAAATGCAAATTAATTTCATACAAAACCTACAAAACAAAAATTCAGAATGGGGGGAGAAAACTAGTTCTTTAGTGTCTGCTAGTGGAAAAGACCAATTGGATTCCATTCTCAGAACTACACGAGAACAAAACAACTAACTCTAGACAACGTTTTCTTTTTAGAACATTTGAATCTCCCCACACTTTGGTAGCTGTGGTGTCAAAATTGTGATTAACTTCATCGTCAATTTCTTTTGGACCATAATCAACTTGCATATCTGTGACTTTTACTTTAAGCCGTTGGTCGGATTCCTGTGTAATATCCACAAACTCAACAAGTTTTGCCTTTTCTTTAGGTGATAGATTGGATACTAACCGGTTACATAACTTAAAGTTTCCCTTGGTTCTAGCATCGCGAATCCATTTAATAAGTTTCTTCATTGAACTATTAATAACGGGATCATTTAATTTCGTATCAACAACGGGGTTCTTTGTTATCAGGTCATCATTAGGTTCTACTTCATCTTCCCCATACTTAGGCGTTTTATTATTGTTAAGCACTACCGTTGGAGTTGGTAAAACAACATGGTTCTTACCAATCGTTTTTGTCAGTTCAACGGTTTTGGTTGGTGGAGATTTAGCCTTTCGACTCACAAAGGTGATCGATTTTTCATCATCACTAAGTGTCATTCTACCCTCTCTTACATCAAATAACACCCCGGTGGACGCTAAGAATGGTCGACCTAAAATTAGAGGAATGTTTGAGTCCTCTTCTATGTCAATGACAATAAATTCAACTAGAAAGGTTAAATTACCCACTTGAACTGGTAGGTTGTCAGCAATTCCAACTGGGTACTTAATGGTTTGATCAAAGAGTCGAACACTCATTTTCGTTGGACTTAGCTCACCTACTCCTAATATCTTATATAATGAAAGAGGCATAACACTCACACTCGCACCTAAATCTGCTAGTGCATCATACATGACACAATCACTAAGTAGACAAGGAAAAATAAATTCACCCGGATCACCCAACCTTGGTGGAAGTTTCGGTGGAACTGTCTTTACCGGGTTTACTTCTACGGTTTTTGTTTCTTGCACTGTCTTATTCTTCTTCTTTCCAGAGGTATCACAAACTTTATTACCTATTACTTTCTCATACTCAACTCCTTTTCTTAGAAACGGGATGGGTGGTCTGTATGGTGCCACCACTGGCTTTACATACTCGGGTGGTGGTGGTGTTGTAACTTCTTCATTGTTACTCACATCTAAAACCTTCCCATCTTTTAGTGCTGGTTTTTCAGAATTTGTTGACACCATATTAACATTCTCATTTCGAGGATTTACTTCAGTATTACTCGGTAGCTTTCCTTGTTCCCTCTCACTCATCATGCTAGCAAGAGTACCTACGTGTTTTTCTAGATTCAAAATAGAAGCTTGTTGAGTTCTTAATGACTGATCAAACCTCTCATTTGTTTGGGTTTGAGATGTAATAAATTGTGTTTGAGATTCCATTAGCTTTGCCATCAATTCTTCCACATTTGGATTTTTCTCTTCGGTTTATTGTGGTGGTTTATACAAGCCAGGTCTTTGTTGATTGAAAGTGTTGTTTTGAGTTGGTTAGTTATTCGGACCTTGTTGGTTATACGAGTTATTGTTGGGTCCATTTGGATTGTAAAGAATGTTTTGATTTCGATTAAAGTTTGGCCTTGGCGGTTGATAATTATTTTGATAATTATTTCCCGGCCTTTGGTTCATGTAGGAAACATTCTCACTTTGTTCCATGGTTTGCTCAATGTGACAATCTTTCGTTAATTGTGGTCCACTTCATTGCTCACAACTGATTCGTATTGCGTGAATATCTTTAGTCATCTTTTCCATTCGTCTCTCGAAAGCATCTATTTTTGCAGAAACGGAATCAAAGTCATGGCTAGAATCGACTCTAGCCGCTTTAGATGAACGAAAGATATCTTTTTCCTGATGCCACTCATGTGAGTGGGAGGCTGTGTTATCAATGATTTTGTGAGCTTCGGTAGCGGTTTTCTTCATAATGGAACCACCAGCTGCTGTGTCGATGTCTTTTCGTGTAGCAACGTCGACACCTTGGTAGAATATTTGTACTATTTGATAAGTGTCTAAACCGTGCTAAGGACATCCTCACAACAACTTTCTGAATCTTGTCCACGCCTCATATAATGTTTCATTTGGCTTTTGCGCGAACGTAACAATTTCTCCTTGAAGTCTCACGGCTTTAGATGCCGGAAAGAATCTTTTAAGAAATTTCTCAACTAAAACATCCCATGTGTCAATCACCCCTTCAGGTAACGATTCTAACCAATCTTTGGCTTCTCCCTTTAAAGTCAAGGGAAACAAAATGAGATAGATCTGTTCATCCTCAACTTCTCTGATTTTAAATAGAGTACAGATCCTATTAAAGGTTCGAAGATGTTCGTTTGGATCTTCTTTTGGCGTACCACTATATTGGCATTGATTAGTTACCATGTGTAGGATTTGTCCTTTGATTTCATAATCTGGCGCATTAATGTCTGGCTTAATAATGGCGTGTCCTTGGCCCGTGCGTGTGGCTCTCATTCGATCTTTCATACTTAGAGGTTCCGTTACTTCCATATTTGAATTTTTTGAATACGAATCACTAGAGGATTCTGATTTAACTGTTTGTGGTTCAGGAGGAATGATTAGTGGTTCTGGATCTTTAAATTGTCTTTGAATATCCTTCGGGTTCTCAATTGTGAAGTCGGGTTCAAAAGATGGATTATCAGAAATTCGAATTGGAGTACTTGTTCGACTAGATGATGATTCTAAAGAAAAATCAACGGAGACAATATTGGCTAGATGTCTTGATCGAGTTACAGGTGGTGAACGTATGAAAGGTGATGAACGTTTTGCTCGGTGCATTCACTGAATATCCTATTAGAAATTATATAAGTTATCAAATTAATAGACTTTTCTGCTTTTGCCCACGTTTCGAATAGCCAAAAGTTGTAGCAGGGAGCCAGGATCCTTTAAGTCGGAAAATCCACAACTCAGCCACTAACAAATCCAAATATTACTACAAAGCAGAAAATTTGGATGTCTATCAATTTAACCACTTAAAATAATTTTTTGTCGAAATTTAAAGAAAAAATCTATGTCCTAAATACTAGAGCGTCGAGAAATAAGAGGAAGAAAAAGAGTGAGTCGAAAAATAAAAGGGCGAAAATTAATAATAAGAAAGTAAAGCGTCGAAACTTAACAGTCTAAAAACTAAATATTAAAAATTACGTCTAAAGGAATTAAAGCTTAAAAAGAATTCTATATCCAAAACGGCAATAACTTAATAAGGCACTAAAATTTATAAACTGCGTCGCAAAATTTCTAAAGCGCCTAAATCTTTAATATAAAGAAAAAGCACTTAAGGAATTTTACGGCAAAGCCTAAAAATCTAGAAATATAAAATACTGCGACAAAATACAAAGTTTAATACTAATTACGAACGATAAATTACAAATTACGAATTAAACGTTAAAAATATACAATTTATAAAAAGAGACAAAAAATAATAAAATTACTTATTTTTATAAAAATATTATTTTTATATTATTATTTTATAAAAGTATTAATTTATATAATTAATAATAATATTAAAACTTAATATTACTAATTATACACTAATATTAAAAACTAATTAAATACTTAAACCCTAATTAGGTTAAATTATAATAATAATTAAAAATCTACTCCGTATTAAATGATGTACTAGGTTTCTGGCGTGTCAGACTAAGCCATGCGGTCGCATGGTATTATAGCATCTGGCTCATGCGATCGCATGGGCCTAAATTCCAGAAATGGTTTTGGGCTTCGACGGGTTCGACCCAATTTTAGTTTTAACTATTTTTTTCTGAGTTTAATTTATATAAAATATTATCTAATTTAAATAAAACTCATATTTTAAAAAAAAATTTACTTATTAGTTTTTAAAATTTTTAACAAATGTAATAAAAAAATATAAACTTTTTAATTTAAACACTTAAAGATATAGATATATAATTGTTTTTTTTTTTACAATACTTATTAATAATACAAAATGTTTTTACAAAATTAGAGAAAAAAATATAGCTTTTCTCACCGAGTCCCCGGCAGCGGCGCCAAAAACTTGATGTGTGCGAGGTGTAGTACGAAATACTATTATTTTTATTACAAAATACGATACAAATTTACACAAGTTTTATTTATTTATATAGATGGGATATACCTAAACCTTGCTACAACACTATAGGCAGTGTACCTAATCGTAGAGTAGTGTAGTTTTTAGGAAGTCCGGTTCGTTCCACAAGGAGCTAGTGATTACGTACTATATTTTTAACAACTATATTTATATAAAATATGTATAATTATATATAGTAATATTATTATAAAAGGGGGTTTTACCGTTTAATGACGGGTTTATTGATTTTATATTTTAAGCATAAAGATAAATGATGATAATTAAAATGCGTAAAATAAATAACAATATTTAAAATGACAAATAAATAAATGACAGTAAATAAAAGTACGATGAGATATAAAATAAAACAATTATGCTTATTTAAACTTCCGTAACCATGATGTTTGACGTTTTGATTATAATTTATTACTCTGGGTTAATTGTCCTTTGTCCTGAATTATTTGAAACCAATCTGGTTTTTGTCCATAATAGTTCATCGACCATAATTATAAAATGCTCGTCAAATTAACCTTATTCTCGAAGTCAAATATTCTAACTAATTAGGGATTCGAACTGTAACAAGGTTTCAATACTTTGTTTAATGATTACACCAGGTTATCGACTGCGTGTAATCCAAGGTTTTATTACTTTGTTAACAATTACACCAATTATCCTTGTATGTAATCCACCCCTGTTTTAATGAGATATGAATATTAATTTACCCACTTGATCAGAATGAATAATCAATTAGCCAACCCGAATAATTAATTAAATGATTGTAAACGATGTCGTATAAATGTCACTAAATGGGACATGCATAATCATTTAATAATTATTAGATTAACTAATTTGAAGATAGGTTCGACCGATTCCAATGAGTTGTCATTCAATTAGACAATACCCCCCATCTATTAATAGTTCATAGTCCAATGTTCACAAATGTCGGTCTTTTGTCCAAACCCAAATTATGGAACAAAATCCAATAACCCCATTTTAATATTTAGTCCAACATCACGATTACTTCGGCTCAAATAAGCATAATAATAACTTAGTTACGAGACATTAATTTAAAAAGGAAGAACATAGCTTACAGTGGTGATTAATCGCGTAGCGTTACACGGACAGAGTTCCGACTTACAAAACCTTAAAACATTTCTTACAATAACCCAATTATTATTAAACTTAATTTAAATTTAATATTATAAATATAAATATATATTACATTGATCAGAGGAAGGAAAAGAAAAAGATGTGTACATAATTCGCTGAAAACGTCGCCTTTTATAGCACTTGGCCAGGTTCTGACCTCCATACGATCGCATGGATTTTGTGCCTCCTGGCCATGCGATCGCATGGCCCTCTGATCCAGCTCATATTATTTTGTTTTCTAGTTTGCCGACGTTTTATTTAAATATATATAATATATATAATATATATAAATTATATATATATTATATTGTATTCTTGTGCATAGTTGACTTGTAATTTTAGGTCCGTTGCATCGCGCGTTGATAGTTGGCTCAAGTCCCGTTTCGGATTTTCGAACGTCCTTTCGTACGCTAAGATATCTTGTACTTTGCGTTCCGCGGCTCGTACTCTTGTCATTTTTAGACGTTTCTTATCAATAAATGGAACCACTTGAATTATATCTTGTACATTTGAGCCTTTTGGTCATTTGCGTCTTCAAATCGTTGTCTTCTTCTTTTGTCTTCGCACTTATTTATTTAAACGATTATTACATAAAAATAGAACAATAGCAACTAAAAGCTTTACATATTGGAAGGATATTACGCCTAAATATATGTTCATTTGGAGCACTATCACTCCTTGTGGAACGAACCGGACTTCCTAAAAACTACACTACTCTACGATTAGGTACACTGCCTATAAGTGTTGTAGCAAGGTTTAGGTATATCCATTCAATAAATAAATAAATAACTTGTGTAAAATTGTAGCGTATTTAATAGTATTTTGTAGTAACTATAATAGTATTTCGTACTACACCTCGCACACATCAAGTATTTTTGGCGTCGCTGCTGGGGACGCCATAAAACGCTATAAAAATATATATATTTATTTTTAATCTATTTTTGTAAAAAAATATAGGAAGTTTTAAATATTAAAATACAAAAACATAAAAAAGAAAAGAAAAATATATATCTATATTTTTAAGTGTTTAAATTAAAAAGTTTTTTTTAGTTACAAAAAACTAATAAGTAATTTTTTTAAGTTTTAATTAAATTATATTTTCTATAAAATAAAAACAGATAATAGAAATCAGAAAAAGAGTAAAAAAAATAAAACAAATCTGAGCCTGCATGATTTTGGCCTGCATATAAACTTAACCTGCAAGCCATACGATCGCATGTCTGCAGTACATAGAACTCATGCGTTTGCTTGAGATGTTCTGACACGCCACATACCTCGTACATCATTAATTATGCAGATTAGGGTTTTATTATTAATTATTATTATTATTAAACCTAATTAGGGTTTAGTTATTTTATATTTAGTTTTAATTTGTATTTTAAGTTTCAATATTATTATTAATTATATAGATTAATACTTTTATAAAATAATAGTATAAAAAATATTTTTATAAAAATAAGTAATTTTATCATTTTTTTGTCTCTCTTTATAAATTGTATATTTTAATCTTTTAATTTGTAATTTGTATTTTTATCATTCGTAATTAGTTTAACTTAGTTTTTGCCGTAGTTATTTTATATTTCTAGATTTTTAGGCTTTGCCGTAAAATCCCTTAAGTCTTTTTCTTTAGATCAAGATGTAGGCACTTTAGAATTTTACGACGTCGCTTATCGCTTTAGTATTTAATAGATTTTAGTGCCTTTTTTAAGTAATTGCTGTTTTCCATTTAGAGTTCCTTTTAAGTTTAATACCTTTAGACGCAAGTTTTAATTTTTAGTTTTTAGGCTTTTAAATTTTGACGCTTTACGTTCTTATTATTATTTTTAGACTTTTTGTTTTTCGACGTTTATTTTTTGACGTTTATTTTTCAACGTTTATTTTTCGACGCGCTTTTTCTTTCTCATTTCTACGCCCTAGTTTTTAGGACATAGAATTTTCTATATTTTTCTTAAATTTCGACGAAAAATTATTTTAAGCGGTTAAATTGATAGACATCCAAATTTTCTTGTTCGTAGTAATAGTTGGATTTGTTAGTGGCGAGTTGTGGGCTTCCGATTTAAAGGGTCCTGGCTACCTGCTGCATCTATTGGCTATTCGAAATGTGAACAAAATCAGAAAAGTCTATTAATTTGATAACTTATATAATTTTTATCTTTATAACTAATAGGATATTCTGTGAATGCACCGAGCAAAACGTTCACCAGCTTTTATACGTTCACCACCTTTCATACGTTCACCTCCTGTAACTCGATCAAGACATCTAGCCAATATTGTCGCCGTTGATTTTTCTTTAGAGTCATCAAGTCGACCAAGTACTCCAACTCAAATTTTCGATAATCCATTTTTTGAACCCGACCTCACAATTGAGAACCCGAAAGATATTCAAGGACAATTCAGAGATCCTGAACCACTAATCACTCCTCCTGAACCACAAATTACTCATCCAGAGATTTTCGAGGAAGAAATCATTAAATCAGAATCCTCTAGTGATTCAGATTCAACAAATTCAATCATGAAAAATCAGAAACCTCTAAGTATGGAAGATCGAATGAGAGCCACACGCACTGGCCAAGGTCATGCCATTACTCAACCAGGCATTAATGCACCAGATTATGAAATCAAAGGACAAATCCTACACATGGTAACTAATCAATGTCAATTTAGTGGTACACCAAAAGAAGATCCAAACGAACATCTTCGAACCTTTAATAGGATCTGTACTTTATTTAAAATCAGAGAAGTTGAGGATGAACAGATCTATCTCATGTTGTTTCCCTGGACTTTAAAGGGAGAAGCCAAAGATTGGTTAGAATCGTTACCTGAAGGAGCGATTGATACATGGGATGTTTTAGTTGAGAAATTTCTTAAAAGATTCTTTCCGGCATCTAAAGCCGTGAGACTTCAAGGAGAAATTGTTACGTTCGCGCAAAAGCCAAATGAAACTCTATATGAGGCGTGGACAAGATTCAGAAATTTGTTGAGAGGATGTCCTCAACACGGTTTAGACACATATCAAATATTGCAAATATTCTACCAAGGATGCGTCGTTGCCACAGGAAAAGACATCGACACAACAGCTGGTGGTTCCATTATGAAGAAAACCGCAACTGAAGCTTACAAAATTATTGATAACACAGCCTCCCACTCACATGAGTGGCACCAAGAAAAAGATATTCTTCGTTCATCTAAAGCGGCTAGAGCCGATTCTAGCCATGACTTTGATTCCATTTTCGCAAAGTTAGATGCTTTCGAGAGACGAATGGAAAAGATGACTAAAGATATTCACGCAACACGAATTAGTTGTGAGCAGTGTGGAGGACCACATTTGACAAAAGATTGTCTCAGTATTGAACAAACAATGGAACAAAGAGAGAATGTTTCATACATAAACCAAAGGCCTGGAAATAATTATCAAGGTAATTATCAACCGCCAAGACCAAACTACAATCAAAATCAGAATTATAACCGAAATGTTCCATACAACAACCAACAAGGTCCTAGCAATCAACAAGTATCCAATAATACTTACAACCAGCAAAGACCTATTTTTCCAAATAAACCACCACAAACCGATGATAAAAAGCCAAATTTAGAAGACATGATATCGAAGCTAGTTGAATCTCAAACGCAGTTTTTCACATCTCAAAAACAAACTAATAAACAAAATGCTCAAGCATTTAGAAATCAACAAGCTTCAAACCAAAATCTGGAACAAGAAGTGAGCAACCTAGCAAGGTTAATTGGAGAAAGAAAACCGGGGAGTCTACCTAGCGATACAAATGCTAACCCCCGAAATGAAACAGCTAAAGCCATTACCACAAGAAGTGGTATTATACTTAAACCACCTGAAATGCCTGTAATTTCTGATGACTCTATTCCTACTCCACAGGAATCACAATCTGAGCAAGAGAAGGAAACAGAACCGGTAGTTGAAAAGGTTAATGAAGATAACACAGTTAAGGTAAAGCCTTATGTTAAACCATACCAACCACCGCTTCCTTACCCGAGTAAAATGAGAAAAGAAATACTAGAAGCCGAGCAATCCAAATTCTTGAATATGTTTAAAAAAATAAATGTCAATCTTCCTTTCATTGATGTGATTTCAGGAATGCCAGGATATGCTAAATTTTTAAAAGATCTAATCACAAATAGAAAAACTCTCGGCTATTACAGTGAATGCTAATTTTTCTGCAGTACTGTTGAATAAGCTACCAGAAAAACCCTCTGAGCCAGGAAGTTTCACAATTCCATATTTTCTAGGTAGTCTTAGTTCAATAGAAGCATTGGCAGACTTAAGTGCTAGTATAAATTTAATGCCATATTCATTATACACTAAACTAGACCTCGGAGAATTGAAACCAACACGAATAAGCATACAACTAGCCGATCGATCAGTAAAATATCCTAGAGGGATAATGGAGAACATGCTAGTTAAAGTTGATACTTTAATATTTCCAGTAGACTTTGTTATTCTGGGCATGGAAGAAGATTCTCGAGTTCCTCTTATATTAGGAAGACCATTCTTAAACACGGCTAAAGCAATAATAGACGTGTTTGGTAAGAAACTGACCCTAAGTATAGAGGACAAGAGTATTACCTTTTCTGTTGATAGAGCCATGCAACAACCGCAATCTGCAGATGATACATGTTATTACATTTAAACCATAGATTCACATGCAGAATTGTTACAACAATTTCCAGAATTACAAGGAACAGGAGAATGTTCTTTAGGAGAAGGAACTGAACCAATTGATAAAGCTGAAATGTTAGCTACACTCATGGCTAATGAATACAAACCAACAATAGAAGAACTTCAAATGCTGAAAGAAGAAGACAGATATCGATACAAATCATCGATAGAAGAACCACCGATATTAGAGTTAAAGCCACTTCCAAACCATTTGGAATACGCTTATTTTGTCATTACCCAGAAATTTCGATCAAATTTAAACTCTGATAACTCCGACAAGATAAGCAAATTGATGTTTTGCATTAAAATGTTTTTCATACATTTAATTGACCTTTGGACTATTACCCTACGATTCACGAACAACCTATAAATTAAAACTCGAACCCGTCATGATTTATATATGATTTTACTTTCTTAAATGAAAACGTTTTATGATATAATAATTTCTATTATTATAACCTCTTAATAAAATGATTTTGAATTTAATTAGTACTAGAAAACTAAATTTTACACTATTTATATATGACATGATAAAAAATTTACTATTAAACGATGCTATTTCAAATTAAAAATTTTACGTATTAAGTCGCTTTATTTTTATGATATAACTTTTTGTAATTTTTTTTAAGAAACGAAGTTAAATTAAAAATGTACAATTTGTAAAGCACAATGTACAACAACGTGTAGCTTAAATAGTTAAATTTAAATTAATTCATTTACTATTCATTAAATAGTAAATGAAACGAAATTAATTCATTTATTATTCACATGAAAGCGATCTGATTGAAATTATTAATTATAAGTTACATAAAATACCCCCGAAGTATTTTAAAAATACGACTTTTTAAAAATTTACGATTCAAATTTGATTCAAAATTATTATTATATTATTATATTTTATTTCAATATTATTATATTATTATATTTATTATTTTATTTTAATTAAATTAATATTATATTATATATCTTTGTTCAGTCAAAAACTAGGAAAACACATATTACGCGTACAAACTTTATAAACGAACCTTTTTACAACTAATTTTATAAAGCTTAAGACCAAAACAGATATATATATATATATATATATATATATATATATATATATATATATATATATATATATATATATATATATATTCAAATATAAAAAGTGGAATTTTTATCCATATTTTTACCCGTCAATTATTAGCAACAGAGTACGAAATACCAATCCCTGAAAACTGTCGGTAGAATGAGACAAAGGCGGCTACTTTTAATTCACAAGTTTTTTTAAATTATTATTATATTATTACTTTATTATATTATTATATTATATTTATATTATTATATTATTAAATTTTATTTCAAAATTATTATATTATTATTTTATTAATCTATATTTATGAATGATCGATACATAAAAACACACATACTTCAAAACATATATTACTCCGTAGTACTAAATTCTTATTATTATTTTTATTATTATTATTCTTAATATTAATATTAGTATTAGTAATATACATAATATACTACGACGGGGTTATGTTCTAGTGATTTCAAAATGAGTTTTTCAAATGGGTTAAAGCTAAGGAATTCATGAGTACTAAATAAGGAGGTTATGGGTATTGATCGGGGGTATTGTTCGTGAATCAAAGGTCAACCTTGCATTTATCATTTTCGTTGCGTCTGCATACTTTCCTACAATATTGAACCACAATATTGATATGTGAGTTTTCATAGCTCCATTTTTAATTTCTTTTGCAATCTATATTTTTGGGCTGAGAATACATGCGTATTTTATAACTGTTTTACGAAATAGGCACAAGTACTAAAACTAATTCTACGTAGGTTTAAACCAGAAATATCCCCTTAGCTTGGTAATTATAACTACTGGTGTATGACTGGTAGGCGCGAATCCTAAAGATAGATCTATTGAGCCTGACAAACCCCACCCTGACTATGGGATGCTTTAGTACTTTGAGGTTTATATAACACACCTGATTCGATGTACTTTCAGAGGGTAAAACATGAATGTTAAGGCTTGTTACCGGGTGCTCACAACTTATAGAATGCTTTTGTACACTGCGGTGTATGGTTATTTATGAAACTGGAATCTTGTGGCCTATTACAACTATTAAAAATCATTATTTATGATAAAACTATGAACTCACCAACCTTTTTGGTTGACACTTTTAAGCATGTTTATTCTCAGGTAATTAAAGAAGCTTCCGCTGTTTAACTGCTATGTGCATGTAGTCTTACATGGCATATTTTTCAAGGAAACTTTGCATTGAAACATTAATATGTATTATATTTGGAGTGTTTTGTCAACTGATGTATTATTATGAACTATCATTTATTGCGATTGTCTATATGTAGAAATCACCACAGGTCAAAAACATTTATGTACATACTTTAAAAATGTTTACAGATTTACAAACTTTCTTATATAGAAAGCGCGTCTTTTGAAATGAATGCAATGTTTGTAAAACGTATCATATAGAGGGCAAACCTCGCAATAGGACTGATTAATGATGTGTTGCATCAATAGGGATTTTGGTGGGCCATCACAGTTGGCATTAGAGCGTTGGTCTTAGCGAACCTGAATTTGCATTAGTGTGTCTAACCAGTAGTTGTTAGGATGCGTTAGTGAGTCTGGACTTCGACCGTATCTGCATATTATAAATTTTGCTTATCATTTCTTATCGAAAATTACCTGCTTATCGTTCTTAAGTCTAGACGCGTTTTCCTGCATTTATTGCATAAATAGTGTATAGACAAATACCTATCTTAGCATATTTATTACTGTGAACTTTGCCTGACATCTTCCAAAGATTCCTCCGTAATTTATGGGATTTTGATATTATATATACATATGTAAATTATGTATTGAAGAATACCAAATCTAAGTCCTATAATCTATTTCATACCAAAATTTCTGTCCCTGATTATACAAGATGGATCCCACATCTAGTTCAAATTCCTCGGATTCTGACAGCTATTCCGATATGGAATTTGACCTGAGCTCCAAAGTAGCGTAACCGGAATGGATCAACCAATTAGTCATCATCTATTCTGGATGAATTCGGGATGGGTTCGTAATCTACTTAACCATTGGAGACAAGAAGAAGGTGATCCCTTCTATCCACCACATTCACCTCTTGGTGAAGAACCTGAAGCACTTACCGACGAACCTGTTCGAAACACCCTTTTCTCTCTCATTTCCAGAGTATCTCATCACGATTATATACTATCCCAAATTCTGAATCTTATTCATCCGCTCGTTCGAACCGACAATCATCCCGGTGTAATAGAAGAAGTCAATGAGCTTCGCACTTGCGTGACGGCTTTGGAGAATATGGTGCAAGGATTACAAGCACCATCAACAACACCAGTACCGCTAACAACATCCACATCGGAAGCCTCAATACCACAAACACCAGCAGCATCACCGACATCAACAGTACCATCATCAACATCAACAGTATCATTACCACCACCAACAACCACATCCGCATCCCACACCTCAATATCACATCTAAAATATGTACTTCGAGCATCAACATCATATGCACCATAGGTACCAAGGAGTACCAACAATAACAAACGATGAAGTATCGATTTATCACTTCATTGAAGAAATATTCTGCAGAGAATATGTAATTTCTAAAAAAAAAATTAGAGATTACTTATTCTAGTTCTAACCATAAACCAGAAGAGTAGATGGATAGAGATGATAGAGGAAACCCTGACAAGAATGGTGTGTGATCTACAAGCTAGACTGATTATACAAGCGCCACCAGAAGTACCACCAGCATCACCATTAGTATCACCAACACCAGTAACACATGTAGCACCACAAGCTCCACCAACTCCATAACCACCGATGATATCGACACCACAATCACCGAGGAGTATATTGGAATAACGAGTTATGAAGTATTAACTCATTATTTCCAAAGAATTTTTATATTATATATATGAATTTTTGAAACCATAATATATTTTTTCGTACTAAGCTATTAAGTATGAATTGAAAAAGGGTAGATACTACTCGGTTAATTCATATTACTAATATGCTGTAATGACCCGGACTTTTTCGATCAATTTATACTTATAAGATTAATATTTACATAAATTAAACCTTACCAACATGATAAGCAATCCAAATTGTTGAGACTTATGTTTTTGAAAAGAGTTTTACACAACGTTTGACTGTCTAGTTGACCGATGATATCACGAACTATATAACATATGATAATTATACGTTTGTGTATATATATGTATATATACATATTTAACATGATCTAAGGATGTTGTAATACCTCATTTTGTATTAATAACAATAAGTTATAAGTATATTTTGAAACTACTAACTTAAGTTTTCAAAACAATAACCATACGTAACGTTATTTGACATAAATACTTATGACCTATAATGTTTATACATATATCGTATATGTAATGTATTTAATCACTTTTAAGGACTTAAATACATAAAAAAATATAAGTGTATTCACAAAATATAGCTATATTTGAATCCTCGTTCCGTTTTCACAAGATTTCTATACGTATATCTAGAGTATATGTACTCGTATCATACCTAGCTTCTATACATATTTACTATTGGTATATACACATCAAATCACCACCAACCAGCCCTTGTTCATGCCTTATGTATAAGGTAATTACTTTGTTATCTAGTATGACTAATTATACAAGAAAACAACCTAAAATCTTGTCTTTGTTCATCATAAATCACGCCACCACCATCATTTATACATGCATCCATTTTCAATTTTTGATACATCATTTCTCTAGCTAAACACACACACTTACTAGCCTCATGTATCTCTAAGAACTCCAGCAAAAATTCTCTCAAGAATCACCTTAAACACCACCATAACAAGATCAACCAAAAACACTACAAAGATACAACTTTCAATTCAAGTTTATGTCTTAAGTTGCTTCCAAACTTTCATCCAATTCCATCACTCTTTTGGTTCTAGGTTTTTACTCCTCTTTCACAGAAATCTTGTCCAAGTAACTTGAGGTAGTAACTTTGTTCATAACCTTATTCGATTCATATATATATAGCTATCTTATTTTATGGTATACAATTTTAACAACAAGAACATAGTTTGAATGATTTCAAACTTGTTTGCAAACTAAATAGATCCTTCTAACTTAACTTTTAAAATACTTCAAGACCTGTAATATATCATAAATATATGCTAATTTAACAAGGTATAACTTGGTTTTTCAAAGAACACCTTAAAAACTGAATTTACGACGTCGGAGTGCAACCGGGGCTGTTTTGGGTTGGATAATTAAAAACTATTTTGAACCTTGAATTGGAGGTTTATTTTCTGGAAAAATGATATTTACTATGAATATGATAACACATAAAAATTTCATGATTTAACTCAAAGTATAAGTATTTTTAGAAAAATAATCATTTAATGTTGTTTGCATAAGGAAAAATGATTAACTTCATAAGTTTCACCAAAGTTTGACCTATGACCTGTGATTTCGAATACAAACTAAGGTATTTACAGTTCATATTCTTAAAGAAGGACTCGATCCAAGGAAGTGGCCAGTTGAACCAACGAAAACAGAGTTGTAACGAATAAACTATGACCAAAACAAGATCGGATATCCAAAACTAGTTTAGCCACGAAAATAATTGGAGAAAAATTAAATAAATCACATCTTTCTAAAATAACATGATATTTTATATATATGTACTCATAATTTAATTTTATATATTTCAGGATCACCCGTAAACAACACGAGAAGATTAATCATAAGACCTCATGTACGTACGCAACACGTCATTTGACAACACCGGTACTTTATGTACGCAACACGTCATTTGACAACACGGTACCGTGGGTCAAGATTAATCCCGACCAATACGAATACGATGGGGGTTTTATTTATTTCGATGGGGGTTTTATTTATTTATTAAACACCTACATATGAACCATTAAAAATTGAATTGCTAACTACGGACTAAGAAGACATTAAAAGTATTATAAGTATATATATGTGACGATTGTTTAAAATGAAAATATATTGATAAATTATATATGGATAGGTTCGTGATATCAACCGGAGACCAAGTCAAAATATATGTATCTTCAAGGCAAAAGTGAGTATATAGTCCCACTTTTAAACTCTAAATATTTCGGGATGAGAATACATGCACTTTATGTTTTACGTTATGGACACAAGTAACTGAAAAATATATTCTACGTTGAGATGTACCACTGGCATACTTCCCTGTAGCTTGGTAACTACTATTTACAGCGGTATTGTAAACGCGAATCCTGTTGATAGATCTATCGGGCCTGACAACCCCAACCGGACTGGACGACCAGTATTCAACGGTTGCACAGTACTTCGTTTCGTGACTACACTTGGTACGGTGTAGTAAGATTTCATAATAAAGGGAATATGCGACATGATTAAATGTTAAGTATGGTTACCAAGTGCTCAACCACTTAGAATATTTTTATTAAAATGTTTATATATGAAATCTTGTGGTCTATATTTATATCGCTGCCGGCATTAAACCTATACCTCACCAACTTTATGTTGACGTTTTAAACATGTCTATTCTCAGGTGATAACTAAAAGCTTCCGCTGCAACATGTTGAATTTAAGCAAGATCTTGTGTATGCATATTTGTGTCAAAAACAAAACTGCATATCCGAGGAGTTGTAATGTAAAATATGCTAGAAATCGTATTGTTATCATCACATGTAAAGTTTGTAAGTCTAAGATTATCGCTAAACGATAATCATCTTTATATTGTCTAAAGCTTGTATTATCATAAGAGTTATGGTTTGTAATGTAAAATAAATGCAGTTGTTCTTTTAAAAATGTCGCATATAGAGGTCAATACCTCGCAATGAATGTAACGACCCGACCAAAACCGTTATTGACGGCGTCGTTAACTTAGGTCCCGTTGCGTGGTCGTAGTCCCTATATGAGACTCGTTTGACCAAAATTATGTCGCATTCATTTGAAAGGTACAAGACTTGCAAGTTTAGTTTACAAAACCGTTCGACAACAAGTCTAAGTTTACAAAAGTCATAAAGTATAAATGAAATAACTTGCGACATAATTAGTTTAAAAACACAGTTGCTATAAATAGCGTAAGTATGTAAACAAAAGTTTGAATCCAAAGGTGCTATCACTAGCGTATGTATGTATGTATCTTGACTCCAAGCAAATAATCAGAGTGTATGCATGTATGCTTGACCCCAAGCAAGTATGAGTGTACGCGGAAGCATGTATCAAATAGCCAAGTATGAACCTGAGAAACATATAGAAAACTGTCAACGAAAAAACGTTGGTGAAATCATAGGTGTTTGTAATAAACGTTGTTTTTGAACCACAAGATTTAGTATTCCCATAACGTTGATTATCATAATCGTTTGCATTCCAAAAGTATTGTTCGCGAGCACCCAATTATCAAGACTTAACGTTTCCTTCCATAGAACCCCATCACAATAGTGTTAGAACATACACTGTTTCTCGAAAATATATTTCATCCGTAGACGGTAGCGAACCGTCCGTAATGAGGGTTTGTCAAACCCGTATGGCCACACAATATAAGTTCTCGCTTACACCCTGCAAGTGTAACTAATGATAATCGAATTGAGGATTTTTGTTCTAACTCGCTGTGGAATGTTTGTTTTCCTTGTACTTGTGTTCAAAGTATAAAAGTAAGTAGTACAAAATGTAACAAAGTATATGTTTCTCAGCCCACAATTTAAAAGTATAAAAAGTTGTTGAAAAGGTGGGACTATGATCTCACCTCGAGTGCACGAGTATAAATGTACTTCACAAAGTAAACGTGTGCATGAAAGTTGCTTAGCCTTGACCTAAACAAGTAAGTTATATCAATTGACCGGTTACAACACAAGGTCGGGCGAAATGTGTTCAATTAGTCCTATGGCTCGTTACGACTCGATTATGTAGCATGTGAATCAAATTGTCAAGTTTCATGCAAGATACAAGTACAGAAACAAGTTAGGAAGGTTGCATAATCATTTGGTTAAGTTTGACAAAAAGTCAAACTTTGGTCGGTCAAAGTCAACGAAAGTCAACACGTTCGGGTCGGGTCCCAAACTATTTTTCTAAGCTTAGAAGTCATATATGAGCATGTTGGCCAAGTTACATGTTAATCGGAGGTGCGTAGCATAGTTGGAATTAAACGAAAAAGTGCAAAGTTGGTCAGCCCCTGAACAAGGCAAATATCGCGCCGCGACATATGGTGGCCGCGCCGCGACAATGGGCGTGGCCTGGTGCCTGGTCAGTTTCAAAAGTTCAAGTCTTGATCCAAAATTCAATTTAGCACAAAACGCAAACCGTAAACACTTAGAACGCGTATCTTATATCGTTTGAAAGCTCTTTTGACGAGTAGTACAACTAACTACTTTTCACCAAACAAAAACATCAATTTCAAAAACCGAAATCTCATCAAGTGATCATTATAGGGTTATTTTCAAAGTTTCAAGTTCGTAAAACGTATTTTATGATTCGGGAATCCAATTTACACATACGATATGCCGTTTCGAAGGTAATTAAGCATACATTGCATCTAAACACTTACTAACAACATTAACAAGCATTCAACGCATCAAAAGTTCATTTCAAAGTCTATCAACCCTAACCAAAATTCACAAAAATCAATAATCATGTGTTTGAAGTTTTCTTAATCAACCTACGCATCAAAACGAAGCTAGTGATACTAGTAACACAATTAAAACATGAACTTTAACAATCAAACAACATTTAATCTTCCAAAATGCAAGATTAAGCAAACCCATTTCAAATGTTCAAACTAGTTACTCAAAACAACAAATCGAGCAAGTAAATCATATATTCATGCTAGACAGGAGCCATAGACACTAACTAACACAATTTCAAGTCAAAAACACGAATTTATAGAAATCTAGAGTTTTTAGAAAGTTACCCAAAATCGGTGTGGTTAGTATCAAATCGTAGAGAATGATGAGAGGATCAAGAATATGTAGTCGGATTTGTTGTGAGCTTCCAAGATTGAATTTAGATGATGAATGAATAGAATGGGTTTATGTGTGTGTTCTTGAGATGGAGAGAAAAGAGATGAGGGAGATGATGGAATGAATGAATGGTGGAAAAATGGGTTGACTAGTTAACCTAGTCAACTAGTTTGCCCATTTGGCAACTCCGGTCCCTCGAGTTTCAAAGCGGGTGCGGAATTTAACCGATCGAATATTTTTAAAACGCAAGTTAACGAGAGATGTTGTAATCGAGTAACGGGATTATCAAGAACACTGGTTAACGAAGTGTACAAATATAGGTGACGAGAGATGTCATTTAAAAAAAAAGACGGTGTTAAAACAAATTTAACGGAAAAACGCGGGATGTTACATTATCCACACCTCAAAAGAAATTTCGTCCCGAAATTTAGTTGGAAGTAGCAGTTGTTGAATCTTCCTCGAGATCTTGTGTTGCCAATTCTACGAATGAGGGAGAAGTACGTTCTAGGGTATTTCAACGAACTTTGACGGTCGGGGTTTCACGTCGTCTTAGAGTTTGGGTTCACGATTCATGGTTTCAACCGGTCCTCCTAGGAATGAAGTTTATTGTCGATAGTAAGCTCATCGAAAAGAAATGACAAGTTCTTGTTTCGCAATACACGTCCTTAAGTTGACACATCGAATGTAGGATAAACGGAGACTCAAAATGAGCCGGAAAATCCAAACGGCTAGCAACGGGTCCAAAACGCCCCAAGATTTCAAAAGAGTTAAAATATCACGGATTTAGCTTTCTATGTTTCCCGAAACGGATTACACCTCCTCAAAGTGCGACTTTTAACGTGACGCGGTTTCCCATGGAATTCGAAAGGTTTACGTGTAACATCGGCATAGCTCCTGGTGATTACGAGTCGCGTTGGGTCTTGCTTGAATATGAATAAATCCTCTCGATTGCTCATGAATAAGCTCGGCCCCGGTGAATTGATCATCGTTTACTTGGTTTCGACAAAAAGGAGGATGACGTTTCCGGTCACATGTGGTTTCAAAAGGTGTGACGTTAAAACTCGAATGAAGATCATTGTAGTACGAGGATTAAGCTAAAGGAAAATACTTTTCTCAAGTAAATTTGAAGTTAGTAATACAAATTCGTATTACGGTTTCCAAGGTTTGAATCATATGTTTGCTTGGTCCGTCGGTTTGTGGATGATACGCGGTACCCATGTTTAAACGTGGTCCCGAGGCTTTTTGTGAGGCACTCCGAAGTCTAGAAATGAAACGAGGATCTCAATCCGAAACAAAGTACATTCCATAAGGTATATTTGAACAAGTTTGTTAGGACAAGTTTCTCAAGAAAATTCGCGTCGCGGAAGATTTATCGGTTTCCAAATACGTTCGTCGAGACTATTCACCCTCGAGGCGAATACTAGTATAACGTGAAGAGTCTCTCTCCATTTAGAATTTAGAATAATGATTTCCTTATACGGAAGTACGAGTGTAATACGAGAGAAGTTTCCACCTCGGTGTGAGCATAACGAGTAAATTGTAGTTAATCAATAAGACTGTGCGAGGACGAGATAGTATTCATGTATAACGTATGTTTGAAGTTGAAAGAATTCGTCATTCATTCGGAAACATAAATATGGTTCGACAATATTCGAAGGTGTGTCCCCGGTATGGTTGTTGTCAGTACTTTCGGAGTTTTCAGATGTCCAAACATGAAAGGATGAAGTCATGTACATGGCACATGGTGGTGATTAGGTTGATCGAGTCTAACCACCATCACGTGTCATTAGAACTTTGGTATGTCTTACCGTAATATAACCACGTTGATCGAGTGTCGTTATATTACGCTAACTCATACCTCCATTCCCACATCACTCTATAGATTCAAGTTCGTGTAATCGTGAAGTTTAAAATAAACAAAGTGTAACGACGTCTCTAACGTGACTCGTATTGAATCGAAAGAATTAGTGCAACTATAAAGAAGCGTTCCCCGAGGGAAGTGTATAAATGATTGTTCACGTCAATGTGGTTCGAGTCAGACAATAAGGTATTCAGGTATGAAAAGAGTAACGAGTCATGATAACGAGTTGCACGCAACCGTAGTGATAAATGTTGATGACGATACTCACCTAGAGTAGTGATGGTAGTAACACCAAAAAGTAGATAGTAAGAAACACCAGTGGGAAACCGATAGTAAGTTGAAATGGTGGCAAATAACAATCCGGGAGACAGAGTTCCCGAACAAGTGTGACTAATGAATTCGTCGTCATCCATACGTGTATGAATCATGAATTTACGTGTGTTACCAAAAAGTGGCGGAATACGAGTTCGTATGATGAAGGTTGGGTACCATTAAAAAGTTTGCCTAAGAATGATTCAAGTATAATGCACAAGTAGTCAAGTAAGTGCTATCTATAGCAAATGTATGTCAGAATGCAAATGCTAACTATCCGGTTGTAGTCTAGACTCACTAATGCGTCCTAACGACTCTGTTAGACACACTAATGCACGTCCTAGTTCCCTACAACCAACGCTCTGATACCACTTGTAACGACCCGACCAAAACCGTTATTGACGGCGTCGTTAACTTAGGTCCCGTTGCGTGGTCGTAGTCCCTATATGAGACTCGTTTGACCAAAATTATGTCGCATTCATTTGAAAGGTACAAGACTTGCAAGTTTAGTTTACAAAACCGTTCGACAACAAGTCTAAGTTTACAAAAGTCATAAAGTATAAATGAAATAACTTGCGACATAATTAGTTTAAAAACACAGTTGCTATAAATAGCGTAAGTATGTAAACAAAAGTTTGAATCCAAAGGTGCTATCACTAGCGTATGTATGTATGTATCTTGACTCCAAGCAAATAATCAGAGTGTATGCATGTATGCTTGACCCCAAGCAAGTATGAGTGTACACGGAAGCATGTATCAAATAGCCAAGTATGAACCTGAGAAACATATAGAAAACTGTCAACGAAAAAAACGTTGGTGAAATCATAGGTGTTTGTAATAAACGTTGTTTTTGAACCACAAGATTTAGTATTCTCATAACGTTGATTATCATAATCGTTTGCATTCCAAAAGTATTGTTCGCGAGCACCCAATTATCAAGACTTAACGTTTCCTTCCATAGAACCCCATCACAATAGTGTTAGAACATACACTGTTTCTCGAAAATATATTTCATCCGTAGACGGTAGCGAACCGTCCGTAATGAGGGTTTGTCAAACCCGTATGGCCACACAATATAAGTTCTCGCTTACACCCTGCAAGTGTAACTAATGATAATCGAATTGAGGATTTTTGTTCTAACTCGCTGTGGAATGTTTGTTTTCCTTGTACTTGTGTTCAAAGTATAAAAGTAAGTAGTACAAAATGTAACAAAGTATATGTTTCTCAGACCACAATTTAAAAGTATAAAAAGTTGTTGAAAAGGTGGGACTATGATCTCACCTCGAGTGCACGAGTATAAATGTACTTCACAAAGTAAACGTGTGCATGAAAGTTGCTTAGCCTTGACCTAAACAAGTAAGTTATATCAATTGACCGGTTACAACACAAGGTCGGGCGAAATGTGTTCAATTAGTCCTATGGCTCGTTACGACTCGATTATGTAGCATGTGAATCAAATTGTCAAGTTTCATGCAAGATACAAGTACAGAAACAAGTTAGGAAGGTTGCATAATCATTTGGTTAAGTTTGACAAAAAGTCAAACTTTGGTCGGTCAAAGTCAACGAAAGTCAACACGTTCGGGTCGGGTCCCAAACTATTTTTCTAAGCTTAGAAGTCATATATGAGCATGTTGGCCAAGTTACATGTTAATCGGAGGTGCGTAGCATAGTTGGAATTAAACGAAAAAGTGCAAAGTTGGTCAGCCCCTGAACAAGGCAAATATCGCGCCGCGACATATGGTGGCCGCGCCGCGACAATGGGCGTGGCCTGGTGCCTGGTCAGTTTCAAAAGTTCAAGTCTTGATCCAAAATTCAATTTAGCACAAAACGCAAACCGTAAACACTTAGAACGCGTATCTTATATCGTTTGAAAGCTCTTTTGACGAGTAGTACAACTAACTACTTTTCACCAAACAAAAACATCTATTTCAAAAACCGAAATCTCATCAAGTGATCATTATAGGGTTATTTTCAAAGTTTCAAGTTCGTAAAACGTATTTTATGATTCGGGAATCCAATTTACACATACGATATGCCGTTTCGAAGGTAATTAAGCATACATTGCATCTAAACACTTACTAACAACATTAACAAGCATTCAACGCATCAAAAGTTCATTTCAAAGTCTATCAACCCTAACCAAAATTCACAAAAATCAATAATCATGTGTTTGAAGTTTTCTTAATCAACCTACGCATCAAAACGAAGCTAGTGATACTAGTAACACAATTAAAACATGAACTTTAACAATCAAACAACATTTAATCTTCCAAAATGCAAGATTAAGCAAACCCATTTCAAATGTTCAAACTAGTTACTCAAAACAACAAATCGAGCAAGTAAATCATATATTCATGCTAGACACGAGCCATAGACACTAACTAACACAATTTCAAGTCAAAAACACGAATTTATAGAAATCTAGAGTTTTTAGAAAGTTACCCAAAATCGGTGTGGTTAGTATCAAATCGTAGAGAATGATGAGAGGATCAAGAATATGTAGTCGGATTTGTTGTGAGCTTCCAAGATTGAATTTAGATGATGAATGAATAGAATGGGTTTATGTGTGTGTTCTTGAGATGGAGAGAAAAGAGATGAGGGAGATGATGGAATGAATGAATGGTGGAAAAATGGGTTGACTAGTTGACCTAGTCAACTAGTTTGCCCATTTGGCAACTCCGGTCCCTCGAGTTTCAAAGCGGGTGCGGAATTTAACCGATCGAATATTTTTAAAACGCAAGTTAACGAGAGATGTTGTAATCGAGTAACGGGATTATCAAGAACACTGGTTAACGAAGTGTACAAATATAGGTGACGAGAGATGTCATTTAAAAAAAAAGACGGTGTTAAAATAAATTTAACGAAAAAACGCGGGATGTTACAATGAAATCATACGTTATCTAACTTGTTCTTATGGTTAAGGACGGGTTATGACATGTGGTATCAGAGCGGTGGTCTTAGCGAACCAGGTTTGCATTAGTGTGTCTAACTGATAAGTCGTTAGGATACATTAGTAAGTCTGGACTTTGACCGGGTCTGATTTAAAAACCATTGCTTATCATTGTTGGTTAAAATTTATATGTAAATATTATGTAGTACTAATGGGTTAGTTGTTGTGTGATAGACGTCGGGCTCAAAACTTGTTATCACATTCAGCGACTCCGAACCAGAATCTTCAGATGGTGTTCCAGTCATTAACCTATCCGATGACGAAAATAATATCTTTGGGGAAGACTCATAAATTCCGGATGAACCAACTATAGAGAACCCGGAAAGTGAACCCGAGGAGGAAAGTGAACCCGAGGAGGAAAGTGAACCCGAGGAAGAAATACAGGAAATTACAAAAGACAAGTTCGAACTAGGAAAGAAACGAAAGGCTAATGAATTAGAAAATTCAAATCCCGAGTTTAGTGAGGATGATGTGGCACCAACTCCACTAGACACTACCACCCCTATTCCCGCTATTCCTATTCGTTCTATCCCGGCATCCAGTTCTTCAGCCCCACAGCCAAAATATAGGGAGACACCGCCAAAATATAGGCAGACAGCCAGGATAAGCGTTAAGCGATTCTTTGAACCTAAACGTCCTAGAAAATAGACCAAACGATGCGCTGCCGTATTAAACCATGGGATCATATAATGTTTTATATAATATTATTAGTGTGGTTTGCTTAATGTTCGATGTAAGATAAGCATATGTAAAATAGTGAAGTATGAAATGCAATAATTTTCCATGGTTAAGTATTATTTAGATGGTAGTAATTGGTTCTGTACTAAGCTATTAAGTATGGACATTAACGGGTAGGTACTACCCTAGATATAATTATAAAACGTTAATAAGAAGAAAAGGCTTTTATAATAATACCTGGTTCATATTATTAATAAGCTATAATGTACTGTAAATATACACTACATCTATAATATTCCATGTGAATAATTATTTTTTTCATTCTTATTGAAGATTATGTCGCGATTGAACCGAATGACGGAACAAGAAATCCAGGAACTCATCAATCAGTGAGTGAACGACAGAATGTTATGGGTCGAGGCTGCAAGAGCTGCTGCAGTTAACCCAAATCCTCGTGTAGGATGCACCTACAAAACTTTTCAAGCTTGCAAGCCCTCATCATTCAGTGGAACAGAAGGACCGATCGGTTTAACCCGGTGGATAGAAAAGATGGAGACTGTGTTTAAAATCAGTGGTTGTGTTGAAAATGACATGACCAAGTATGCATCGTGCACTTTACAAGATAGTGCACTCACATGGTGGAAAAATTATGTGAAGGCTGTAGGAGGAGATGTAGCTTATGATGCTCCATGGGAAGAATTCAAAATAATGTTAATCAACGAGTATTGTCCAAGGAACGAGGTTAGGAAGTTGGAAGATGAATTACGAAGCCTGAAGGTTGTTGGTACTGAAATCACCAACTACAATCAGCGATTCATGGAATTAGTTTTGCTATGTCCTGAATTGGTTCCAACCGAAGAACGGAAGATTGAAATGTACAAAGATGGTTTGCCCAAAAAGGTCAAGGCAAATGTTACAGCATCGAAACCTAAGACAATTCATGAAGTTATAACCATGGCAAACGAGCTAATGGATCAGGTCATCATGGATAAGAAAGTATCCAATACTGATGTGAAGGTATCAGGTAACAAAAGAAAGTGGAATGGAAATTATGATCGAGGTAACCAACAACAATCTTTTAAGAAACAAGAAATCACGCAAGGTGCGGGTAGTGGTTTAAACTTTGGTTACAAAGGACAAAATCCTTTATGTAACCGATGCCACAAACATCACTCTGGCTACTGTAATGTGGTATGCAACAAATGTAATCGAAAGGGTCATCTTGCTGAAGATTGTAGGGCTCTCGTTACAAATACAAATGGTACCAAGACTCCTGCCACCAATGCAAATAGAACTGCTTTGGCTACCATTACTTGTTATGGGTGTGGAAAACAAGGTCACTATAAGAGCCAGTGTCCGAATCCAGAGAAGAATAATGGATCGGCACGTGGAAGAGCATTTGTTATTAATGCTAGAGAGGCGTGTGAAGACCCGGAGCTTGTTACGGGTACGTTTACCATTAATAACTTATCCGCATCTATTATATTTGATACTGGTGCCGATAGAAGTTACGTGAGTAGAGGCTTTTACGCTAAATTGAATTGTTCATCATTACCTCTAGATGCTAAGTACATGATTGAGTTAGCTAATGGTAAACTAATTAAAGCCGATAAAATTTGTCGTGATTGTAAAATAAATTTAGCCGGAGAAACGTTTAAAATTGACTTGATACCCGTAGAATTAGGAAGTTTTGATGTAATAGTCGGCATGGACTGGATGTCCAAAGTAGGAGCTGAAGTTGTGTGTGCCAAGAAGGCAATTCGCATTCCTTGTAAGGATAAAATGCCGGTGATGATTTATGGAGAGAAGGGTAACTCAAAGCTAAAACTCATTAGCTGTTTGAAAGCCAAGAAGTGTTTAGAAAAGGGATGTTATTGTCATAACCCGTCCTTAACCATAAGAACGTGTTAGATAACGTATGATTTCATTGCGAGGTATTGACCTCTATATGCGACATTTTTAAAAGAGAAACTGCATATATTATACATTTCAAACCATAACCATTATTTTTGTTACAAGCTTTAGACAATAAAAAGATGATTATCGTTTAGCGATAATCTTCGACTTACAAACTTTACATATAATGATAACAACACGATTTTGAGCATATTTTACAACACAAATCCTTGGGTATGCAGTTTTATTTTTGACACAAATATGCGTACGCAAGATCCTGCTCAAATTCAACATAATGCAGCGGAAACTTCTAATTATCACCTGAGAATAAACATGTTTAAAATGTCAACATAAAGTTGGTGAGATATAGGTTTAGTGCCGGCAGCAATATATATATAGACCACAAGATTTCGTATATAAACAGTTAAATAAAAATATTCTAAGTGGTTGAGCACTTGGTAACCATACTTAACATTTAATCACGTCGCATATTCCCTTTATTATGAAATCTTACTACACCGTACCAAGTGTAGTCACGAAACGAAGTACTGTGCAACCGTTGAATACTGGTCGTCCAGTCCGGTTGGGGTTGTCAGGCCCGATAGATCTATCAACAGGATTCGCGTTTACAATACCGCTGTAAATAACAGTTACCAAGCTACAGGGAAGTATGCCAGTGGTACAACTCAACGTAGAATATATTTTTCAGTTACTTGTGTCCATAACGTAAAACATAAAATACATGTATTCTCATCCCGAAATATTTAGAGTTTAAAAGTGGGACTATATACTCACTTTCGTCTTGAAGATATATATATAATTTGACTTGGTCTCCGGTTGATATCACGAACCTATCCATATATAATATATCAATACCTTTTCTTTTTAAACAAACGTCACATATATATACTTGTTATACTTTTAATACTTTGAATAATTCCTTAGTCCGTAGTTAGCAGTTCGTTGTTAGTAATTCAATTTTAATGGTTCATTTTTAGATGTTTAATATACCCGCAATGAAATAAATAAAACCCCCAACGAAATAAATAAAACCCCATCATATATGTATTGGTCGAGATTAATCTTGACCCATGGTACCGGTGTTGTCAAATGACGTGTTGCGTACATAAAGTACCGGTGTTGTCAAATGACGTGTTGCGTACAATCATGGGATCTTATGATTAATCTTCTCGTGTTGTTTACGGGTGATCCTGAACCATATAAAATTGAATTATAAGTACATATATATAAAATATCATGTTAACTTAAAAAGATGTGATTTATTTAATTTTTTCCCAATTATTTTCGTGGCTAAACTAGTCTTGGATATCCGATTTTGTTTCGGTCATAGTTTCTTCGTTACAACTCCGTTTTCGTTGATTCAACTTGCCATCTCCTTGGATCGAGTCCCTCTTTAAGACTATGAACTGTAAATACCTTAGTTTGTATTCAAAATCACACGGCATAGGTCAAACTTTAGTGAAACTTATGAAGTTAATCATTTTCCATCATGTAAACAACCTCAAATGATTATTTTTCTAAAAATACTTATACTTTGAGTTAAATCATGAAATTTTTATGTGTTATCATATTCATAGTAAAAATCATTTTTCCAGAAAATAAACCTCCAATTCAAAGTTTAAGATGGTTTTTAATTATCCAACCCAAAACAGCCCCCGGTTGCACTCCGACGTCGTAAATTCAGTTTTTAAGGTGTTCTTTGAAAAACCAAGTTATACCTTGTTAAGTTAGCATATAATTAAGATATGTTACAGGTCTTGAAGTATTTTAAAAGTTAAGTTAGAAGGATCTATTTAGTTTGCGAACAAGTTTGAAATCATTCAAACTATGTTCTAGTTTATAAACTCTTATATATATAGCTTTAAATATATGAATTGAAAAAGAGTTGAAGTAGAGTTTTTACCTCAAGTTTAAAATGTAAAGTTGCTGGAAAGAAGTAGTAAAATAAAAGTTGAGAGAGTTCTTGCAAGTGTGTGTGAAAATTGGAAGTAAAATTTGGAAAATGAATGTGTAAAAATGAGTTAGAAATGGTGCTTATTTATAGGCTTGAAAATTTGGTTTTTAGTGAAAATATCTAAGATAAGTTAAAATTTATTATGTCATGAATGACATATTATTCCAATAATTGAAGATTTCTATTGGTATATACCAATAGTAAATACTTCTAGAAGCTGTGTATAGTACCCTAGATATACGTATAGGATTATTGAGGAAACGGAACGAGAATTCAAATATAACTATCTTTTGTAAATATACTTATATTGTTTTATGTATAAAAGCCCTTTAAAAATGATTAAATACATTACTTATACGATATATGTATAAACATTATAAATCATCAGTATTTATGTCAAATAACGTTACGTAGGTTATTGTTTTGAAAACTTAAGTTAGTAGTTTCAAAATATACTTATGACTTTTTGTTATTAATACAAAATGAGATATTAAAACATCCTTAGATCATGTTAAATATGTATGTATAATTATCATATATTGTATAGTTCGTGATATCATCGGTCAAACTAGACGGTCAAACGTTGTGTAAAACTCTTTTCAAAAACATAAGTCTCAACAATTTGGATTGCTTATCATGTTGGTAAGGTTTAATTTATGTAAATATTAATCTCATAAGTATAGAACGATCGGAAAAGTGCGGGTCGTTACAGTACCTACCCGTTAAATAAATTTCGTCCCGAAATTTTAAAATTGTACCTATTTTGCGTCGTCGAGAAACAAGTGTGGATACTTTTGTTTCATCTGATCCTCTCGTTCCCAAGTAAACTCAGGACCTCTTCGAGCATTCCAACGAACCTTAACGATCGGTATGTTGCTCTGCTTGAGCTGTTTAACTTCACGCTCCATGATTTCGATTGGTTCTTCGACGAATTGTAGTTTCTCGTCGACATGGATTTCTTCAAGAGGAATGGTGAGGTCTTCCTTTGCAAGACACTTCTTAAGGTTCGAGACGTGAAAGGTATTATGTACTCCGGCGAGTTGTTGCGGTAACTCGAGTCGATAAGCTACCGGTCCAATGCGTTCGATGATCTTGAACGGGCCTACATATCTTGGGTTCAGTTTACCTCTTTTACCGAAACGTATTACACCTTTCCAAGGTGACACCTTTAGCATAACCATGTCCCCAATTTGAAACTCTAATGGTTTCCTTCGGACATCGGCGTAGCTCTTTTGGCGACTTCGGGCTGTTTTCAATCTCTCCTTGATTTGTACTATCTTCTCAGTCGTTTCGTGTATGATCTCGGGACCAGTTAAATGTCGATCTCCTACTTCATTCCAACAGATAGGAGATCTACACTTCCTTCCATACAATGCTTCGAATGGTGCAGCTTTAATGCTTGCATGATAACTATTATTATACGAGAATTCTGCTAACGGTAGATACTTATCCCATCCGTTTCCAAAATCGATGACACATGCCCTTAGCATGTCTTCAAGAGTCTGAATCGTTCTTTCACTCTGCCCGTCGGTTTGCGGATGATATGCGGTACTCATATCCAGACGAGTTCCTAGTGCCTCCTGTAGTGATTGCCAGAACTTTGAGGTAAATCTACTATCACGATCAGATATAATGGAAATAGGTATTCCATGCCTTGAAACAACTTCCTTTATATACAATCGTAATAGTTTCTCCATTCTATCCGTTTCCTTTATAGGCAAGAAATGGGCAGATTTGGTAAGACGATCAACAATCACCCAAATGGTGTCGTATCCCCAGGCAGTCTTTGGTAACTTCGTGATGAAATCCATGGTAATACCATCCCATTTCCATTCTGGGATTTCTGGTTGTTGAAGTAACCCTGATGGTTTCTGGTGTTCTGCCTTGACCTTGGAACAAGTTAAACACTCCCCAACATATGTTGCAACGTCTGTCTTTAAGTTAGGCCACCAATAATGTGTCTTAAGATCTTGATACATCTTTCCAACTCCAGGATGTATCGAGTATCTTGTCTTATGTGCCTCATTTAATATCAACTTCCTTAATCCTCCCAACTTCGGTACCCAAATACGATTTGCAAAATATCGAATTCCATCTACCCGCATAACGAGTTGCTTCTCATACTTCTTCATTATTTCATTTCCTATATTTTCTTTAGTAAGTGCTTCTCGTTGAACTTCTTTGATTTGTGAGTTGAGATTCATGCGAATTTTTATGTTCATCGCTCGTACTCGAATTGGTTCTCGTTCCTTTCTGCTTAAAGCATCGGCCACCACGTTCGCCTTCCCGGGATGATAACGAATTTCACAATCATAGTCGTTTATTAACTCGACCCACCTACGTTGTCTCATGTTCAGCTGTTTCTGATCAAAAATATGTTGAAGGCTTTTATGATCAGTAAACACAGTGCATTTAACCCCATACAAGTAGTGTCTCCATATCTTCAATGCAAACACGACTACTCCCAGTTCTAGATCATGCGTCGTATAATTCCGCTCGTGAATCTTCAATTGTCGGGATGCGTATGCAATAACTTTCTTTCGTTGCATAAGAACGCAACCAAAACCTTGTCGCGAAGCGTCACAATATATTTCAAAATCATCGTTCCCTTCTGGTAACGATAAAATAGGCGCCGTAGTTAACTTCTTCTTTAGTAATTGAAATGCACTCTCCTGCTCAGAAGTCCATTCATATTTCTTCCCTTTTTGCGTTAACGTTGTCAACGGCTTAGCTATTCGGGAAAAATCTTGAATAAACCTTCTATAATAACCGGCTAAACCCAAAAATTGACGTATCTGCGTTGGTGTCTTAGGAGTCTCCCATTTTTCAATGACTTCAGTTTTTGCTGGATCAACCTGAATTCCTTTGCTACTAACAACGTGGCCAAGAAATTGAACTTCTTTCAACCAAAAAGCACACTTAGAAAATTTAGCATATAGTTGTTCTTTTCTCAACAACTCTAATATCAACCTTAAATGCTCTTCATGCTCTTGCTCACTCTTGGAATAGATAAGAATATCATCAATGAAAACGATAACAAACTTATCTAAATACGGACTACAAACTCGATTCATGAGGTCCATGAATACAGCTGGCGCATTCGTCAATCCAAACGGCATAACCAAAAATTCGTAATGACCATAACGTGTCCGAAAAGCAGTTTTCGGTATATCTTCTTCTTTGACACGTAATTGATGATAGCCCGACCTTAAGTCAATTTTTGAGTACACACATGATCCTTGGAGTTGATCAAATAAGTCGTCAATTCTCGGTAGTGGATACCGATTCTTGATAGTTAACTTATTTAATTCACGATAATCTATACACATCCTAAAAGATCCATCTTTCTTTTTAACAAATAGAATCGGAGCTCCCCACGGTGAAGTACTTGGTCGTATGAATCCATGATCCAGTAATTCTTTTAACTGACTCTGAAGTTCTTTTAACTCGGACGGTGCAAGTCTATATGGAGCACGAGCCACTGGTGCAGCTCCTGGTACTAAATCTATTTGAAATTCTACAGATCTAAATGGAGGTAATCCCGGCAACTTTTCCGGAAAGACTTCAGGAAAATCTCTTGCCACAGGCACGTCATTGATGCTCTTCACTTTTTCCTTTGTTTCGACTTTATTAACATGTGCTAAGATAGCATAGCACCCTTTCTTCAAGCACTTTTGAGTTTTCAAATAACTAATGAGTTTTAGCTTTGAGTTACCCTTCTCTCCATAAATCATTACTGGCGTTTTATCCTTACGAGGAATGCGAATTGCCTTCTTGGCGCACACAACTTCAGCTCCTATTTTGGACATCCAGTCCATGCCGACTATTACATCAAAACTTCCTAATTCTACGGGTATCAAGTCAATTTTAAACGTTTCTCCGGCTAAATTTATTTTACAATCACGGCAAATTTTATCGGCTTTAATTAGTTTACCATTAGCTAACTCAATCATGTACTTAGCATCGAGAGGTAATGATGAACAATTCAATTTAGCGTGAAAGTCTCTACACACGTAACTTCTATCAGCACCAGTATCAAATATAATAGATGCGGATAAGTTATTAATGGTAAACGTACCCGTAACAAGCTCCGGGTCTTCACATGCCTCTTTAGCATTAATAACAAATGCTCTTCCACGTGCAGGTCCGATATTCTTCTCTGGATTCGGGCACTGGCTCTTATAGTGGCCTTGTTTTCCACACCCAAAACAAGTAATGGTAGCCAAAGCAGTTCTATTTGCGTTGGTGGCAGGAGTCTTGGCACCATTTGTATTCGTAACGAGAGCCCTACAATCTTCAGCAAGATGACCCTGTCGATTACATTTGTTGCATACCACACTACAGTAACCAAAGTGATGTTTGTGACATCGGTTGCATAAAGGACTTTGTCCTTTGTAACCAAAACCTGAACCACTACCCGCACCTTTCGGGGTTTCTTGTTTCTTAAAAGTTTGTTGTTGATTACCTCGATCATAGCTTCCATTCCACTTTCTCTTGTTACCTGATACCTTCACATCAGTATTGAATGCTTTCTTATCCAAAATGACCTGATCCATTAGCTCGTTTGCCATGGTTATAGCTTCATGAATTGTCTTAGGTTTCGATGCTGTAACATTTGCCTTGACCTTTTTGGGCAAACCATCTTTGTACATTTCAATCTTCCGTTCTTCGGTTGGAACCAATTCAGGACATAGCAAAACTAATTCCATGAATCACTGATTGTAGTTGGTGATTTCAGTACCAATAACCTTCAGACTTCGTAACTCATCTTCCAACTTCCTAACCTCGTTCCTTGGACAATATTCATTGATTAACATTGTTTTGAATTCTTCCCACGGAGTATCATAAGCTACATCTCCTCCTACAGCCTTCACATAATTTTTCCACCACGTGAGTGCACTATCTTGTAAAGTGCACGATGCGTATTTGGTCATGTCCTTTTCAACACAACCACTGATTTTGAACACAGTTTCCATCTTTTCTATCCACCGGGTTAAACCGATCGGTCCTTCTGTTCCACTGAATGATGAGGGCTTGCAAGCTTGAAAAGTTTTGTAAGTGCACCCCACACGAGGATTTGGGTTAACTGCAGCACCTCTTGCAGCCTCGACCCATAACATTCTGTCGTTCACTCGCTGATTGATGAGTTCCTGGATTTCTTGTTCCGTCATTCGGTTCAATCGCGCCATATTCTTCTATAAGAATGAAAAGAAAATAATTATTCACATGGAATATTATAGATGTAGTGTATATTTACAGTACATTATAGCTTATTAATAATATGAACCAGGTATTATTATAAAAGCCTTTTCTTCTTATTAGCGTTTTATAATTATATCTAGGGTAGTACCTACCCGTTAATGTTCATACTTAATAGCTTAGTACCGAACCAATTACTACAATCTAAATAATACTTAACCATGGAAAATTATTGCATTTCACACTTCACTATTTTACATATACTTATCTTACATCGAACATTAAGCAAACCACACTAATAATATTATACAAAACATTATATGATCCCATGGTTTAATACGGCAGCGCATCGTTTGGTCTATTTTCTAGGACGTTTAGTTCCAATGAATGGCCTAACGCTTATCCTAGCTGTATGCCTATATTTTGGCGGTGGGGCTGAAGAACTAGATGCCGGGACAGCACGAATAGGAATAGCGGGAATAAGGGTGGTAGTGTTTAGTGGAGTTGGTGCCACATCATCCTCCCTAAACTCGGGATTTGAATTTTCTAATTCATTAGCCTTTCGTTTCTTTCCTAGTTCGAACTCGTCTTTTGTAATTTCCTGTATTTCTTCCTCGGGTTCACTTTCCTCCTCGGGTTCACTTTCCTCCTCGGGTTCACTTTCCTCCTCGGGTTCACTTTCCGGGTTCTCTATAGTCGGTTCATCCGGAATTTGTGAGTCTTCCCCAAAGATATTATTTTCGTCATCGGATAGGTTAATGACTGGAACACCATCTGAAGATTCTGGTTCAGAGTCGCTGAATGTGATAACAAGTTTTGAGCCCGACATCTATCACACAACAACTAACCCATTAGTACTACATAATATTTACATATAAATTTTAACCAACAATGATAAGCAATGGTTTTTAAATCAGACCCGGTCAAAGTCCAGACTTACTAATGTATCCTAACGACTTATCAGTTAGACACACTAATGCAAACCTGGTTCGCTAAGACCACCGCTCTGATACCACATGTCATAACCCGTCCTTAACCATAAGAACGTGTTAGATAACGTATGATTTCATTGCGAGGTATTGACCTCTATATGCGACATTTTTAAAAGAGAAACTGCATATATTATACATTTCAAACCATAACCATTATTTTTGTTACAAGCTTTAGACAATAAAAAGATGATTATCGTTTAGCGATAATCTTCGACTTACAAACTTTACATATAATGATAACAACACGATTTCGAGCATATTTTACAACACAAATCCTTGGGTATGCAGTTTTATTTTTGACACAAATATGCGTACGCAAGATCCTGCTCAAATTCAACATAATGCAGCGGAAACTTCTAATTATCACCTGAGAATAAACATGTTTAAAATGTCAACATAAAGTTGGTGAGATATAGGTTTAGTGCCGGCAGCAATATATATATAGACCACAAGATTTCGTATATAAACAGTTAAATAAAAATATTCTAAGTGGTTGAGCACTTGGTAACCATACTTAACATTTAATCACGTCGCATATTCCCTTTATTATGAAATCTTACTACACCGTACCAAGTGTAGTCACGAAACGAAGTACTGTGCAACCGTTGAATACTGGTCGTCCAGTCCGGTTGGGGTTGTCAGGCCCGATAGATCTATCAACAGGATTCGCGTTTACAATACCGCTGTAAATAACAGTTACCAAGCTACAGGGAAGTATGCCAGTGGTACAACTCAACGTAGAATATATTTTTCAGTTACTTGTGTCCATAACGTAAAACATAAAATACATGTATTCTCATCCCGAAATATTTAGAGTTTAAAAGTGGGACTATATACTCACTTTCGTCTTGAAGATATATATATAATTTGACTTGGTCTCCGGTTGATATCACGAACCTATCCATATATAATATATCAATACCTTTTCTTTTTAAACAAACGTCACATATATATACTTGTTATACTTTTAATACTTTGAATAATTCCTTAGTCCGTAGTTAGCAGTTCGTTGTTAGTAATTCAATTTTAATGGTTCATTTTTAGATGTTTAATATACCCGCAATGAAATAAATAAAACCCCCAACGAAATAAATAAAACCCCATCGTATATGTATTGGTCGAGATTAATCTTGACCCATGGTACCGGTGTTGTCAAATGACGTGTTGCGTACATAAAGTACCGGTGTTGTCAAATGACGTGTTGCGTACAATCATGGGATCTTATGATTAATCTTCTCGTGTTGTTTACGGGTGATCCTGAACCATATAAAATTGAATTATAAGTACATATATATAAAATATCATGTTAACTTAAAAAGATGTGATTTATTTAATTTTTTCCCAATTATTTTCGTGGCTAAACTAGTCTTGGATATCCGATTTTGTTTCGGTCATAGTTTCTTCGTTACAACTCCGTTTTCGTTGATTCAACTTGCCATCTCCTTGGATCGAGTCCCTCTTTAAGACTATGAACTGTAAATACCTTAGTTTGTATTCAAAATCACACGGCATAGGTCAAACTTTAGTGAAACTTATGAAGTTAATCATTTTCCATCATGTAAACAACCTCAAATGATTATTTTTCTAAAAATACTTATACTTTGAGTTAAATCATGAAATTTTTATGTGTTATCATATTCATAGTAAAAATCATTTTTCCAGAAAATAAACCTCCAATTCAAAGTTTAAGATGGTTTTTAATTATCCAACCCAAAACAGCCCCCGGTTGCACTCCGACGTCGTAAATTCAGTTTTTAAGGTGTTCTTTGAAAAACCAAGTTATACCTTGTTAAGTTAGCATATAATTAAGATATGTTACAGGTCTTGAAGTATTTTAAAAGTTAAGTTAGAAGGATCTATTTAGTTTGCGAACAAGTTTGAAATCATTCAAACTATGTTCTAGTTTATAAACTCTTATATATATAGCTTTAAATATATGAATTGAAAAAGAGTTGAAGTAGAGTTTTTACCTCAAGTTTAAAATGTAAAGTTGCTGGAAAGAAGTAGTAAAATAAAAGTTGAGAGAGTTCTTGCAAGTGTGTGTGAAAATTGGAAGTAAAATTTGGAAAATGAATGTGTAAAAATGAGTTAGAAATGGTGCTTATTTATAGGCTTGAAAATTTGGTTTTTAGTGAAAATATCTAAGATAAGTTAAAATTTATTATGTCATGAATGACATATTATTCCAATAATTGAAGATTTCTATTGGTATATACCAATAGTAAATACTTCTAGAAGCTGTGTATAGTACCCTAGATATACGTATAGGATTATTGAGGAAACGGAACGAGAATTCAAATATAACTATCTTTTGTAAATATACTTATATTGTTTTATGTATAAAAGCCCTTTAAAAATGATTAAATACATTACTTATACGATATATGTATAAACATTATAAATCATCAGTATTTATGTCAAATAACGTTACGTAGGTTATTGTTTTGAAAACTTAAGTTAGTAGTTTCAAAATATACTTATGACTTTTTGTTATTAATACAAAATGAGATATTAAAACATCCTTAGATCATGTTAAATATGTATGTATAATTATCATATATTGTATAGTTCGTGATATCATCGGTCAAACTAGACGGTCAAACGTTGTGTAAAACTCTTTTCAAAAACATAAGTCTCAACAATTTGGATTGCTTATCATGTTGGTAAGGTTTAATTTATGTAAATATTAATCTCATAAGTATAGAACGATCGGAAAAGTGCGGGTCGTTACAGTTATGCTATTCTAGTACATGTTAATAAAGTCGAAAAGAAAGAAAAAGAGAAGTGCATCAACGACGTGCCTGTGGCAAGAGATTTTCCTGAAGTTTTTCCGGAAGAGTTGCCGGGATTACCTCCATTTAGATCTGTAGAATTTCAAATAGATTTAGTACCAGGAGCTGCACCAGTTGCCCGTGCTCCATATAGACTTGCACCGTCCGAGTTAAAAGAACTTCAGAGTTAGTTAAAAGAATTACTGGATCGTGGATTCATACGACCAAGTACTTCACCGTGGGGAGCTCCGATTCTATTTGTTAAAAAGAAAGATGGATCTTTTAGGATGTGTATAGATTATCGTGAATTAAATAAGTTAACTATCAAAAATCGGTATCCACTACCGAGAATTGACGACTTATTTGATCAACTCCAAGGATCATGTGTGTACTCGAAAATTGACCTAAGATCGGGCTATCATCAATTACGTGTCAAAGAAGAGGACATTCCGAAAACTGCTTTTCGGACACGTTATGGTCATTACGAATTTTTGGTCATGCCGTTTGGGTTGACAAATGCGCCAGCTGTATTCATGGACCTTATGAATCGAGTTTGTAGTCCGTATTAAGATAAGTTTGTTATTGTTTTCATTGATGACATTCTTATCTATTCCAAGAGTGAGCAAGAGCATGAGCAGCATTTAAGGTTGATATTAGAGTTGTTGAGAAAAGAACAGCTATATGCTAAATTTTCTAAGTGTGATTTTTGGTTGAAAGAAGTGCAATTTCTTGGCCACGTTGTTAGTAGCAAAGGAATTCAGGTTGATCCAGCTAAAATTGAGGCCATTGAAAAATGGGAGACTCCTAAAACACCAATGCAGATACGCCAATTTTTGGGTTTAGCCGGTTATTATAGAAGGTTTATTCAAGATTTTTCTCGAATAGCTAAGCCGTTGACAGCGTTAACGCAAAAAGGGAAGAAATACGAATGGACCTCAGAGCAGGAGAACGCATTTCAATTACTAAAGAAGAAGTTAACTACGGCGCCTATTTTATCGTTACCTGAAGGGAACGATGATTTTGAAATATATTGTGACGCTTCGCGACAAGGTTTTGGTTGTGTTCTTATGCAACGAAAGAAAGTTATTGCATACGCATCCCGACAATTGAAGATTCACGAGCGGAATTATACGACGCATGATCTAGAACTGGGAGCAGTCGTGTTTGCGTTGAAGATATGGAGACACTACTTATATGGGGTTAGATGCACTGTGTTTACTGATCATAAAAGTCTTCAACATATTTTCGATCAGAAACAGCTGAACATTAGGCAACGTAGGTGGGTCGAGCTGATAAACGACTACGATTGTGAGATTCGCTATCATCCCGGGAAAGCGAATGTAGTGGCCGACGCTTTAAGCAGAAAGGAACGAGAACCAATTCGAGTACGAGCAATGAACATAAAAATTCGCATGAATCTCAACTCACAAATCAAAGAGGCTCAACGAGAAGCACTTACTAAAGAAAATATAGGAAATGAAATAATGAAGAAGTATGAGAAGCAACTTGTTATACGGGAAGATGGAACTCGATATTTTGCAAATCGTATTTGGGTACCGAAGTTGGGTGGATTAAGGAAGTTGATATTGAACGAGGCACATAAGACAAGATACTCGATACATCCTGGAGTTGGAAATATGTATCAAGATCTTAAGACGCATTATTGGTGGCCTAATTTAAAGACAGACGTTGCAACATATGTTGGGGAATGTTTAACTTGTTCCAAAGTCAAAGCAGAACACCAGAAGCCGTCAGGGTTACTTCAACAACCAGAAATCCCAGAATGGAAATGGGACGGTATTACCATGGATTTCATCACGAAGTTACCAAAGACTGCCTGGGGATACGACACCATTTGGGTGATTGTTGATCGTCTCACCAAGTCTGCACATTTCTTGCCTATAAAGGAAACGGATAGAATGGAGAAACTATTACGATTGTATATAAAGGAAATTGTTTCAAGGCATGGAATACCTATTTCCATTATATCCGATCGTGATAGTAGATTTACATCAAAGTTCTGGCAATCACTACAAGAGGCCCTAGGAACTCGTTTGGATATGAGCACCGCATATCATCCGCAAACTGACGGGCAGAGTGAAAGAACAATTCAGACTCTTGAAGACATGCTCAGGGCATGTGTGATCGATTTTGGAAACGGATGGGATAAGTATTTACCGTTAGCAGAATTCTCGTATAATAATAGTTATCATGCGAGCATTAAAGCTGCGCCATTCGAAGCATTGTACGGAAGGAAGTGTAGATCTCCTATTTGTTGGAATGAAGTAGGAGATCGACAATTAACTGGTCCCGAGATCATACACGAAACGACTGAGAAGATAGTACAAATCAAGGAGAGATTGAAAACAGCCCGTAGTCGCCAAAAGAGCTACGCCGATGTCCGAAGAAAACCATTAGAGTTTCAGATCGGGGACATGGTTATGTTAAAGGTGTCACCATGGAAAGGTGTAATACGCTTCGGAAAAAGGGGTAAACTGAACCCAAGATATGTAGGCCCGTTCAAGATTATCGAACGCATTGGACCGGTAGCTTATCGACTCGAATTACCACAACAACTCGCTGGAGTACATAATACATTTCACATCTCGAACCTTAAAAAGTGTCTTGCAAAGAAGACCTCACCATTCCTCTTGAAGAAATTCAAGTTGACAAGAAACTACAATTCATAGAAGAACCAATCGAGATCATGGACCGTGAAGTTAAACGGCTCAAGCAGAGCAACATACCGATCGTTAAAGTTCGTTGGAATGCACGAAGAGGTCTCGAGTTTACTTGGGAGTGAGATGATCAAATGAAACAAAAATACCCGCATTTGTTTCCCGATGACGCAAAATAGGTACGATTTTAAAATTTCGGGACGAAATTTATTTAACGGGTAGGTACTGTAATGACCCGGACTTTTTCGATCAATTTATACTTATAAGATTAATATTTACATAAATTAAACCTTACCAACACGATAAGCAATCCAAATTGTTGAGACTTATGTTTTTGAAAAGAGTTTTACACAACGTTTGACTGTCTAGTTGACCGATGATATCACGAACTATATAACATATGATAATTATACGTTTGTGTATATATATGTATATATACATATTTAACATGATCTAAGGATGTTGTAATACCTCATTTTGTATTAATAACAATAAGTTATAAGTATATTTTGAAACTACTAACTTAAGTTTTCAAAACAATAACCATACGTAACGTTATTTGACATAAATACTTATGACCTATAATGTTTATACATATATCGTATATGTAATGTATTTAATCACTTTTAAGGACTTAAATACATAAAACAATATAAGTGTATTCACAAAATATAGCTATATTTGAATCCTCGTTCCGTTTTCACAAGATTTCTATACGTATATCTAGAGTATATGTACTCGTATCATACCTAGCTTCTATACATATTTACTATTGGTATATACACATCAAATCACCACCAACCAGCCCTTGTCCATGCCTTATGTATATGGTAATTACTTTGTTAACTAGTATGACTAATTATACAAGAAAACAACCTAAAATCTTGTCTTTGTTCATCATAAATCACGCCACCACCATCATTTATACATGCATCCATTTTCAATTTTTGATACATCATTTCTCTAGCTAAACACACACACTTACTAGCCTCATGTATCTCTAAGAACTCCAGCAAAAATCCTCTCAAGAATCACCTTAAACACCACCATAACAAGATCAACCAAAAACACTACAAAGATACAACTTTCAATTCAAGTTTATGTCTTAAGTTGCTTCCAAACTTTCATCCAATTCCATCACTCTTTTGGTTCTAGGTTTTTACTCCTCTTTCACAGCAATCTTGTCCAAGTAACTTGAGGTAGTAACTTTGTTCATAACCTTATTCGATTCATATATATATAGCTATCTTATTTTATGGTATACAATTTTAACAACAAGAACATAGTTTGAATGATTTCAAACTTGTTTGCAAACTAAATAGATCCTTCTAACTTAACTTTTAAAATACTTCAAGACCTGTAATATATCATAAATATATGCTAATTTAACAAGGTATAACTTGGTTTTTCAAAGAACACCTTAAAAACTGAATTTACGACGTCGGAGTGCAACCGGGGGCTGTTTTGGGTTGGATAATTAAAAACTATTTTGAACCTTGAATTGGAGGTTTATTTTCTGGAAAAATGATATTTACTATGAATATGATAACACATAAAAATTTCATGATTTAACTCAAAGTATAAGTATTTTTAGAAAAATAATCATTTAATGTTGTTTGCATAAGGAAAAATGATTAACTTCATAAGTTTCACCAAAGTTTGACCTATGACCTGTGATTTCGAATACAAACTAAGGTATATACAGTTCATATTCTTAAAGAAGGACTCGATCCAAGGAAGTGGCAAGTTGAACCAACGAAAACGGAGTTGTAACGAAGAAACTATGACCAAAACAAGATCGGATATCCAAAACTAGTTTAGCCACGAAAATAATTGGAGAAAAATTAAATAAATCACATCTTTCTAAAATAACATGATATTTTATATATATGTACTCATAATTTAATTTTATATATTTCAGGATCACCCGTAAACAACACGAGAAGATTAATCATAAGACCTCATGTACGTACGCAACACGTCATTTGACAACACCGGTACTTTATGTACGCAACACGTCATTTGACAACACGGTACCGTGGGTCAAGATTAATCCGGACCAATACGAATACGATGGGGGTTTTATTTATTTCGATGGTGGTTTTATTTATTTATTAAACACCTACATATGAACCATTAAAAATTGAATTGCTAACTACGGACTAAGAAGACATTAAAAGTATTATAAGTATATATATGTGACGATTGTTTAAAATGAAAATATATTGATAAATTATATATGGATAGGTTCGTGATATCAACCGGAGACCAAGTCAAAATATATATATCTTCAAGGCAAAAGTGAGTATATAGTCCCACTTTTAAACTCTAAATATTTCGGGATGAGAATACATGCACTTTATGTTTTACGTTATGGACACAAGTAACTGAAAATTATATTCTACGTTGAGATGTACCACTGGCATACTTCCCTGTAGCTTGGTAACTACTATTTACAGCGGTATTGTAAACGCGAATCCTGTTGATAGATCTATCGGGCCTGACAACCCCAACCGGACTGGACGACCAGTATTCAACGGTTGCACAGTACTTCGTTTCGTGACTACACTTGGTACGGTGTAGTAAGATTTCATAATAAAGGGAATATGCGACATGATTAATTGTTAAGTATGGTTACCAAGTGCTCAACCACTTAGAATATTTTTATTAAAATATTTATATATGAAATCTTGTGGTCTATATTTATATCGCTGCCGGCATTAAACCTATATCTCACCAACTTTATGTTGACATTTTAAACATGTCTATTCTCAGGTGATAACTAAAAGCTTCCGCTGCAACATGTTGAATTTAAGCAAGATCTTGTGTATGCATATTTGTGTCAAAAACAAAACTGCGTATCCGAGGAGTTGTAATGTAAAATATGCTAGAAATCGTATTGTTATCATCACATGTAAAGTTTGTAAGTCTAAGATTATCGCTAAACGATAATCATCTTTATATTGTCTAAAGCTTGTATTATCATAAGAGTTATGGTTTGTAATGTAAAATAAATGCAGTTGTTCTTTTAAAAATGTCGCATATAGAGGTCAATACCTCGCAATGAAATCATACGTTATCTAACTTGTTCTTATGGTTAAGGACGGGTTATGACATATGCTATGATGTACATCCTTAGTTAACTACAATCTCTGTTTCAAACCAATGAATTCCATTTTATAATAAACCAAGTGTATTATTCAACTACATGTTTGATTTTACACTCCCATTTTCGATATACTCAAAACTTTCTAGAAAACATCATTCGTACTTTGCGGAATTCACAAGTATTTCAGGAGCATCAACATCATTCACCAAGGAATATCAATAAGAATAAATAATGATGTATTAATTACATTAGTGAAATACTCCGCAAAGATTATGTAATCTCTAAAGTTTTAGGGATTTTTCATTTCTAGTTCCAACCGTAAACCAAATGAGATTAATATAATATTAACTCATTAAATCCATATTACATCTGAAGAAAATATACATACATATATTTTCATAAAGACTGTAATAAAAATTCTTTTGTACAAAATATTACTTGTGAAATTTTATTTTAACTGGTAGGTAATACCCGAGAAATACTTAAGTTCACATTAATATGTTACGCTGATGTTTTGACAATCGTTAATTATACTCTCTCCATTCATAGCAATATACATCATTTCACAAAAATCAAGACAACCATTTTCGATGCCAATTCAATTACATATTCTGATTTTGACAAATCAAAATCCAAGTCAAGATTTAAGAATTGTCATCAATCTTAAATTCCTACATCCTTCGAAACCATACTTTGAATTCAAAATTTTATTCATAAAATCGAGGAGAATATTATTCATATCTTTCATAATTCGCGATGATTTAACCTCCACCATCATATACTAACGGATACAACCTGCGTTCAAACACTCCAATTCAAAATTCTTGAAAGCACCTCAGATTGAAAATCAACGAATCGGACTCGTTATATATAAGAATGAGGATGAAGCAGCCAAAGCTGTTGATGGTCTTAATAGTCAAAAGTTGATAATAAAGTAAAGTATGTTGGAAAAGCTCAAAAGAAATTTGGAACTAAAGAACAGATTGAGCAAACTATGAAGGAGGCTGTTGACAAATTACAAGGACTGAACCTGTACCTAAAGAATCTAGATGATTCAGTTTCTGATGGAAATCTCAGAAGATATGCAATCTCTTTACGTATTCTAAATCCTTGCGGAAGAATTTTTCTCATCATCCTTCGATTTTATTTTTTTTTTAATTCTAAGATATCATCGTATCTTCCATTATAAATATCCTCAATATTTCTGAAAAATACCTTCATAACTATTCTTGTCCGAAATTAATTATCTCTTCGCGCCATCTGTAATAAATCATAAAGGAAACTATTTTAGTTCCTAAATTTCGGTAACATTCGAATTTAAAATTATTGATATTTGGAGTAGTGTTGGAATGAAAGCATGAGTTAGTGTAATATAATGACGCCCGATCAACATGATTATATTATAGTAAGTCATGCGGAAGTTCTAATGGCACATGATGAAGGTAGTACTTGATCAACATTACCCTCACCATGTACCATGTTACGCGACTCTTTTATTTTACTTAACATCTGAATATACCAAGAATGTATTTTCTTGATAGTTCTATACTTTTCGTGATTCCAACAGTTTGCTAATATAATCGTACCATTACATTTTCCTTTCTGCTTATAACACCAGTTATGCTCGTTCGAATATTCAAAGAATAACTACGAATTCTAGACGTCTTAATCGATTTATTTCAAGTCGGGTAGAAAAATAAAAGCATGGAGCTTCGGAACATAAGCAAGAATATAAACGACAGCAAATAAGAATTTACAAACCGTGTTTATCTATGCAAATAGCAACATAAAGACACTGGAGAATGATAAATACAACAATCCCTAGAGCATAGTAAAAGTAAACAGATTCCTCTGACGGGAGTTGAGAAAGTAGGACGATTGTTGCAATGGTCAGGATAAGATCAAGGATCAGGGCTGGATTAAGCATCTTCACAATCTTTAGAATAACAATCGAGAGACAGAAGATAGGAACAGGAGAATGTTCTTTAGGAGAAGGAACTGAACCAATTGATGAAGCTGAAATGTTAGCTACACTCATGGCTAATGAATACGAACCAACAATAGAAGAACTTCAAATGCTGAAAGAAGAAGACAGATATCGATACAAATCATCGATAGAAGAACCACCGATATTAGAGTTAAAGCCACTTCCAAACCATTTAGAATACGCTTATTTTGTCATGACCCGGAAATTTCGATCAAATTTAAACTCTGATAACTCCGATAAGATAAGCAAATTGATGTGTTGCATTAAAATGTTTTTCATACATTTAATTGACCTTTGGACTATTACCCTACGATTCACGAACAACCTATAAATTAAAACTCAAACCCGTCATGATTTATATATGATTTTACTTTCTTAAATGAAAACGTTTTATGATATAATAATTTCTATTAATATAACCTCTTAATAAAATGATTTTGAATATAATTAGTTCTAGAAAACTAAATTTTATAATATTTATATATGAAATGATAAAAAATTTACTATTAAACGATGCTATTTCAAATTAAAAATTTTACGTATTAAGTCGTTTTATTTTTATGATATAATTTTTGTAATTTTTTTAAGAAACGAAGTTAAATTAAAAAATATACAATTTGTAAAGCACAATGTACAACAACGTGTAGCTTAAATAGTTAAATTTAAATTAATTCATTTACTATTCATTGAATAGTAAATGAAACGAAATTAATTCATTTACTATTCATATGAAAGCGACATGATTGAAATTATTAATTATAAGTTACATAAAATACCCCGGAAGTATTTTAAAAATACGACTTTTTAAAAATTTACGATTCAAATTTGATTCAAAATTATTATTATATTATTATATTTTATTTCAATATTATTATATTATTATTTTTATTATTTTATTTTAATTAAATTAATATTATATTATATATCTTTGTTCAGTCACAAACTAGGAAAACACATATTACGCGTACAAACTTTATAAACGAACCTTTTTACAACTAATTTTATAAAGCTTAGGACCAAAACAGATATAGATATATATATATATATATATATATATATATATATATATATATATATATATATATATATATATATATATATATATATATATATATATATATATATATATATATATATATATATATATATATTCAAATATAAAAAGTGGAATTTTTATCCATATTTTTACCCGTCAATTATTAGCAACAGAGTACGAAATACCGGTCCGTGAAAAATGTCGGTAGAATGAGACAAATGCGGCTACTTTTAATTCACACGTTTTTTAAATTATTATTATATTATTATATTATTACTTTATTATATTATTATATTATATTTATATTATTATATTATTATATTTTATTTCAAAATTATTATATTATTATTTTATTAATCTATATATATGAATGATCGATACATAAAAACACACATACTTCAAAACATATATTACTCCGTAGTACTAAATTCTTATTATTATTTTTATTATTATTTCTCTTAATATTAATATTAGTATTATTATTAAGTAGTATCATTAATATTAGTATTAGTAATATACATAAAATACTACGACGGGGTTATGTTCAAGTGATTTCAAAATGAGTTTTTCAAATGGGTTAAAGCTAAGGAATTCATGGGTATTAAATAAGGAGGTTATGGGTATTGATCGGGGGTATTGTTCGTGAATCAAAGGCCAACCTTGCATTTATCATTTCCGTTGCGTCTGCATACTTTTTCTACAATATTGAACCACAATATTGATATGTGAGTTTTCATAGCTCCCTTTTTAATTGCTTTTGCAATCTATATTTTTGGGCTGAGAATACATGCATATTTTATAACTGTTTTACGAAATAGGCACAAGTACTAAAACTAATTCTACGTGGGTTTAAACCAGAAATATTCCCTTAGCTTGGTAACTATAACTACTGGTGTATGACTGGTAGGCGCGAATCCTAAAGATAGATCTATTGGGCCTGACAAACCCCATCCTGACTATGGGATGCTTTAGTACTTCGAGGTTTATATTACACACCTGATTCGGTGTACTTTCAGAGGGTAAAACTTAAATGTTAAGGCTTATTACCGGGTGCTCACAACTTATAGAATGCTTTTGTACACTGCGGTGTATGGTTATTTATGAAACTGGAATCTTGTGGTCTATTACAACTATTAAAAATCATTATTTATGATAAAACTATGAACTCACCAACTTTTTTGGTTGACACTTTTAAGCATGTTTATTCTCAGGTAATTAAGGAAGCTTTCGTTGTTTAACTGCTATGTGCATGGAGTCTTACATGGCATATTTTTTAAGGAAACTTTGCATTCAAACATTAATATGTATTATATTTTGACAGTTTACTCAACTGATGTATTATTATGAACTATCATTTATTGGGATTGTCTATATGTAGAAATCACCACAGGTCAAAAACCTTTATGTACATACTTTAAAAATGTATACAGATTTAAAAACTTTCTTATATAGAAAGCACGTCTTTTGAAATAATGCAATGTTTGTAAAACGTATCATATAGAGGGTAAACCTCGCAATGGGACTGATGAATGATGTGCTGCGTCAATAGGGATATTGGTGGGCCATCACATATTTAGATGGTGAATCTGAATTACATGTAATAATCTTGTCTTCTCTTACGGAAAATGAAAAATCTCAACTTATTTCTGTGCTAAAAGCTCATAAACCAGCTATTGCATGGAAGATTCAAGACATTAAAGGCATAAGTCCTTCATATTGCACACATAAAATCCTTATGGAAGAAGGTCATAAAACATATGTGCAACGCCAACGAAGACTAAATCTAAATATGCAAGATGTTGTTAAGAAAGAAATTATTAAGCTACTATAACGACTCTCATTTTTCCATTCTATATTTTTTATATTAAATGCCCAACAATATAATTAAACTTAACGATTAAACTTTAATTAACGATTGTTATGTATTAAGAATTATAAATTATATTAATTAACATTGTACATTAATTGACATGTTAATAAAAAGATAAAAATAATGAGCTAATAAACTTTCGTGAACAAGATGTAATAAACTAAAACTTAATGTGAATAGCTAATTAATCTTAAACAAGTTTAGGGATCATTTAAGCTAATTTAAAGTACAAGGACTAAAGTGAAAAATCCCAAAACTCCTCCCTTAAAAAGCCCTAGCTGATTTTTAATATATATATATATATATATATATATATATATATATATATATATATATATATATATATATATATATATAATGCCCAAAATACCCCTCTAATTTTTGGCCAAGGCAACTCCCATTACTTCCTCATCAAGCTTGACTTGTTCCCTAAGTAAAACCTAACCTAAACCTAATTCTAGAATCCTCCAATCCCTCCTATAAATAGAGACCTAGGCTAGAGCTAATTTTGTACCAAATCACAATCAAAAATCTCTCTCAAAACTCTCTCTCCCTCTCTCCTATTTTCGGCCAAACCGAAAATCACCACCACCACCATCGAAAATCATCATCAATCTTCAAGATCTTCAAGTGATCTTCAAGTTGTTCATCGGGTTCTTCGCGTTCTTCAAGGATCTTCAAAGGTGTTCTTGATTATTGGAGAGCTTTGATCTTCATCTTCAAGTGTTTCTTCTCTTCTTTTGTTAATCTTCATCAATCTTCATCAAGGTAAAACCCGAGATCCAAAACTCTTAAATTTTACTTTCAATTCATGTTTATATTCATAATCGTATTCATACTAGATTATGTACATTCATATTGTTCATGTAAAAATAAAAAATAAAAAAAATATATGCATACATATACACCTACGGTTTTGTAAAAAAAAAAGACAAAGATTTTATGTTTGATCTTTAAACCCTAGATAATTGTTAGAAGATTTGTTAATGATTAAAAAAGGTAACAAGATATATACATACTATAAATAGATACACCATACATATATGTAAAAAAATTAAAAATATATATATATATGTATATGGTCGATTATATAAAAAAAATAAAAATAAAAATAAAAATATTATATATATATATATATATATATATATATATATATATATATATACATATACACGATTTATATATATATATATATACATATTACAATATTAAAACCCTAATTTATTAAAACCCTAATTTACCTAAACCCTAAAACATTAATTAAACCCTAATCATTTATTACTAAACCTTAATCATTAAATACTACTTTAATTAATTAAACCTAATTAATTAATAAACCCTAATACTACCTATACTACTATTTAACACCTATACACTTATACTATTACTTATACTACTTATATTATAATACTTTTGTTACAATAGTCATTTACGATAGCGTGAAGTTACTTGAACATCGACGTTGCTTAAGGCCTAGGGTGATCCTTGGTACCACTATGGGACGCTTGTGGATTATGAATGCCAAACTTAGATTTTGGTCAAGAAATCCTGGGCCAACCGGTAACAATTGGTCATTCTAGTGACTCAGCGGTGACATAGATATTTGGGTATGATCCACAATATCAACCCGACTATAGTAATCATACACTTAGTTATTTTCACACTTAATAGGTGGTAGCCTTATTAAGGACAAATCACTAGTGTTCGACACTAACTTTCTAAAAGTGGAAACTTACTAAAATTGGAAACATTCTAAAAGTAGAAACTTACTAGGAATGGAACTTAGTAAAATGAACTATACTAAAAACACTTGCATACTTAAACTTAAATTTGGGCAAAACACTTAACTACTCTAAAATGTCCTTAGGTTGACTTTCTGCTCATTCATCCAAACTTTCTATTCTGAGGAATAACGATCTCTCTCCTACTTACTAAGGTGAACTCATAGCCCCACTCTTTATTGCTAGCAACTTATTTAACTTTTTGGGGTGAGACACATGCTACTTTTACTATTTACAATTTAGACACAAGTACCAACTGTTAAACTATGCTATACCCGGCTATGTCCGACTAAGTCCCTACAGAGATATTTTTAATTGCTCGTTAAATGCATTCTTAATATTGGGGGTAGGCCTATCGGGAGTAACATCCCCGATACATTTGACCAAGTCATTGTATTACTTAATAATGAAATTAAATCGACAAGTATAGACACAACTTGTCATTGGGGCAAACTTTGAACGTTTAGTTTAAATATCACGAATTGGCATAACTTTTTGATTCCTGCGAGATCAACTTTATAAACTAAATCTTGTGGTCTAAAACAACGGTCAAACATTTTTGTTAAACCTATGAACTTCACTCAACCTTTTTGGTTGACACTTTAGCATGTTTGTCTCAGGTGCCGATTGATCAAGCTTATTTACTTACTACTTATGTGATGCTACTTGGACTTAGGATCAAGAGATATCACATTTATTATTCTTGCATTTGAAACAATTACTTTATTGTAATTCCCATTATTGTAACGACATTTCATTTTCCGCTGCGTACTCAATAAAATTTGTTCTTATCATTTAGTATTGTTCTCGTATATTATAATATTTTGGTTTATTTGATATTAATGTCACATTCACCCAGGCCCTAATTGGGGGTGTGATAGCTACTCGATGCAGGTTTAATTTATCCAATCTCTGATAGTCCATGGGTAAGCCCAGTTCAATGCGTACCTAAGAAGGGTGACATGACTGTCATCACAAATGAAAAAGATGAGCTTATTCCTACTAGGACTGTAATAGGATGGCGTGTTTGTATTGATTATAGAAAATTAAATGACGCCACCAGAAAAGATCACTTTCCATTACCTTTCATTGATCAAATGTTGGAAAGGTTAGCCGGGAACAGTTACTATTGTTTTCTTGACGGTTTCTCCGGATACTTTCAAATTCCAATCGCACCCGAGGACCAAGATAAAACCACCTTCACGTGCCCTTATGGTACTTTTGCTTACAAACGCATGCCATTTGGACTTTGCAACGCCCCTACAAATTTTCAAAGGTACATGATGGCGATTTTTCACGACATGATAGAGGAATGCATGGAAGTTTTCATGGATGACTTTTCAGTCTTCGGTGATACTTTTGAATCATGTCTACTTAATCTTGAACGAATGCTTATTAGATGCGAACAATCAAATCTAGTTCTTAATTGGGAGAAATGCCATTTCATGGATAAAGAAGGCATCGTTCTTGGTCATAAAATTTCAAAGGAAGGAATTGAAGTGGATAGAGCTAAAGTAGATGTAATTGCTAAACTTCCACATCCCACCAATGTCAGAGGAGTTAGGAGTTTTCAAGGGCATGCCGGTTTTTACCGACGTTTCATAAAAGATTTTTCTAAAATTGCCACTCCTATGAATAAACTCCTAGAAAAAGATGCTCCATTCATCTTTTTGGATGAATGCATCAAATCCTTTAATATTCTTAAAGAAAAACTCACTAATACGCCGATCATGATAACTCCAAATTGAAATCTACCATTTGAACTCATGTGCGATGCAAGTGATTTTGCAATGGGAGCCGTTTTAGGTCAAAGGATTGAAAAATGATTTCAACCTATTTATTACGCGAGTAAGACGTTACAAGAAGCACAAATGAATTACACAACTACTGAAAAAGAATTCCTTGCTATTGTCTTTGCTTTTGACAAATTTCGTTCATATCTCATTCTAGCAAAAACAGTGGTCTATACCGATCATTCTGCTCTTAGATACCTATTTTCAAAACAAAATGCCAAACCAAGATTAATCCGTTAGATCTTACTCTTACAAGAATTTGATATTGAAATCCGAGACAAAAAAGGAGCAGAAAATCTCGTCGCTGATCATCTTTCTCGCCTTGAAAATCCCGAATTAGAAGTTCTAAATGAATCGGCTATACAAGACAACTTTCCTGATGAATATCTATTGAAGATCGATTATAATAAAATTCCATGGTTTGCAGACTTTGCAAACTACTTAGTATGTGGATTCCTTGAAAAAGGGTCGTCGTACCAAAAACGAAAGAAATTCTTTAGTGATATAAAACACTATTTTTGGGAAGATCCACATTTGTTTAAAAGATGTCCCGATGGAATAATACGCCGATATGTATTCGGAGATGAAGCTAGTCAAATCTTAAACCATTGTCACACAGGACCAACAGGAGGGCATTATGGGCCTCAACTCATATCCAAAAAAGTTTACGACGCTGGATTCTATTGGCCTACAATTTTCAAAGACGCACACCTTCTTTGTAAATCCTGTGATGCTTGTCAATGGGCAGGAAAAATAAGTCAACGTGATGAAATGCCACAAAATGTCATTCAAGTATGTGAAGTTTTTGACGTTTGGGGTATTGACTTTATGGGTCCATTTCCAAAATCTCATAATAATCTCTACATTCTCGTTGCCATTGATTATGTATCTAAATGGGCGGAAGCACAAGCTCTCCCAACTAACGATGCACGAGTTGTAGTCAACTTCTTAAAACGTCTTTTTGCAAGGTTCGGAACACCGAAAGCTTTAATAAGTGATCGGGGTACTCATTTCTGTAATAATCAACATGAAAAAGTTCTCAAAAGATATGGAGTAACTCATAAAATCTCAACCGCTTATCATCCACAAACAAGTGGACAAGTTGAAAATACCAACCGAGCATTAAAACGTATTCTAGAGAAAATTGTAGGATCAAATCCGAAAGAATGGACCATGAAATTGGAGGATGCACTCTGGGCTTTTCGAACAGCCTACAAAACTCCAATTGGCACCACACCTTTTAAAATCGTTTACGAAAAAGCATGTTACCTTCTAGTAGAAATTGAGCACAAAGCATTTTGGGCTTTGAAGACATGTAACCTTGATTTGTATGAAGCTGGACGTCTACGTTTAAGTCAACTAAATGAATTAGAAGAATTAAGACATGATGCATATGAAAATTCATTAATCTATAAGGAAAGAACGAAGAAATGGCATGATAAAAGAATTAGAAGTTCAAAAGAATTTAAGGAAGGAGAAAGAGTTCTTCTTTTCAATTCACGATTCAAGTTATTTCCTGGAAAATTTAAATCAAGATGGTTTGGACCATTCATAGTCAAAAGAGTTTTCCCGTACGGAATAGTAGAATTAATAAATTCAAACGGGATTGAATTTAAAGTTAATGGCCACAGAATTAAACATTACATAGATAATCCAATGGAAGATGAAGATGAAGTTAATCACAATTTCGACACCACAGCTAACTAAGTGCGGGAAGATTCGAATATTTTTTAGATCATGTATTTCTGTTAGAGTTAGATTTTCTATTTTCGTGTAGTTCTCGAGAATGGAATCTGAATGGTCTTTCCCTAGCAGACCCTAAAGAACAAGTCTTCTCCCTCCATTATGAATTTTTGTGTTTTTAGGTTTTACGAGATGAAGAATTCCTTTGATCTGAACCATGGTCTACTACTACATGCTATGAATACTAAACGTAATAATAACACTTTTCCGAGTGAACTGGTATCATTCATAAGAGGCAAAATGGACGAAGTAAGGAAAAAACTCAGGAAAGATCATAATAAGACACATTTTGGTAAAGGAAAATCAAAATCCGCAACAAAAAGAAGAGCACGACACCTTGAAAGATGTCATAAATGAGGAAAATGGTAACACGAAGGGAAATGTTCTAACAATCAAACACATTTCAATTCTAAATTCGTTACTCTATGTAGAGAAGGACCGTTCATATGTTTAGAAGAAAAGTTATTGAAAAATCGAGGTTACGCTTACGTAGCTATGGAAAACCAAATCGAACGACTCTCTTATGAGTCGACTAAAGCAGGTTTCTGAGAGTTCTATCTCATAGGTAAGTATGTACAGTTTTATTTTGTTTTTTATTGCTTTTAACCTTTTGATCATAAACGCAGAATCGTTCGCTATAAAGTATTAAATTGATATTCAATAAAATTAGGTATAATAAACCGAAATTATTGATACCAGACAAAAATTTAATGCAACACTGCAAAATTTACCGTTTATTTATAAGGTATAAATATCTTTAATCAATCAATTTAAAATATTTCAGAAATTCGTCAGGAGTAAAACTAGATAATATAGCCGAAATTACTTTACCCAAAAGAGGGACGTATATTTTTGTTAATATTTGATTGATTAAAGTGGGATAAAAGACCAAAAAGATTTTTATTTTTATTTTTTACCTTGTTTTTAAAATTAATATATAACTATATTATTTTAAATGTAAAATTGTAAAACTAATGTATATAAATACTAATAATATTTATATGAAATTTTATGCATTTTAAATTTAAGTTTGGTGTGAATTTGAAAACAAAAATTAATTTATTTCATTAAGTTAAAAAATTGATTTCTAAAATTCATCGTGAGTTGAAGACTAGGTCGTTGAACCGAAATTGCTTTACCCAAGGGCGGGACGAGAAATTTTGTTATCATTATTTTTAATTTTATTGATCTAAAGTATGCCAAAAACATTAAAAAACCCAAAAATCTTTGCTTTTAAAACCAACGCTTTAAAATGACAAATTTTAAATTTTATTGAGGGACGAACTAGGTAACTGTACCGAAACGACCTCAATCTAAAAAGAAACAAAATTTTAAATTAATTAATTAATTGTTTTCTAATTTAAAGGTTTTATTAAAAAAAAAAGTACCTGACCCCATGCTATCGCATGGGGTTTACACTGTCAAACCATGCGATCGCATGGAGACAGAAACCTGGAAAGGATCAAAATTGATGCTATTACATTGAAAGTTGACAGGCATGCATACCATTTCATAATATCCAACTATAAATAACCTAATCTGTCATTTACTTAATCATAATCTTTATTGAACTCAACGACTTGAATGCAACGTCTTTTGAAATATGCCATGAATGACTCCAAGTAATATCTTTAAAATGAGCAAATGCACAGCGGAAGATTTCTTTAATACCTGAGAATAAACATGCTTTAAAGTGTCAACCAAAAGGTTGGTGAGTTCATTAGTTTATCGTAATCATTCATTTCCATAATTTTAATAGACCACAAGATTTCCTTTATAACTATAATTCCCATAGCAGAATCCTCTCGTCTGCATATAGGTAAAATCATTCATATGGTGAACACCTAGTAACCGACATTAACAAGATGCATATAGAATATCCCCAAAATAGAATCCTCCCGTCTGTATAATAATAAGTTGAAGTACTAAAGCATCCGTACCTCGGATGGGGTTTGTTAGGCCCATAGATCTATCTTTAGGATTCGCATCAATTAGGGGTAATGTTCCCTAATTCTTAGGTTACCAAGCTAAAAGGGTGATATTCAATTCAATAATCCAACCATAGAATGTAGTTTCGATTACTTGTGTCTATTTCGTAAAATATTTATAAAAACAGCGCATGTATTCTCAGTCCCAAAAATATATATTGCAAAAGCATTTAAAAAGGGAGCAAATGAAACTCGCAATATTGTATTTCGTAGTAATTAAGCACATGATGGCATTGAACAAATGCAAGGTTGGCCTCGGATTCACGAACCTATATTAAGTATATATATATATATATATATATATATATATATATATATATATATATATATATATATATACATGTTGGTCAATATCTGTCTAAAAATTTAGGTCAGGTCATAGTGTATCACAATCCTAATACTCGAGATTAATATGAAAAAGTCAACAAAAGTCATCTTGACCAAAATGACTTTCTAAATCTATACCTGATTATTATATAGTTTAAATATAGTCGTTTTATATATTTAAATATTTTTAACAGAATTAATATAATTCAATTATTAATATATAAAATTTTATATTAAAATTTATATAATAAAAATATACTTTTATATATTTTAAGTAATAAAATTTATAAAGTTCACTTAATATCATAAAAATAATATGATAGCTATTATTAATGTAATTATATTACACGTAGTAAAAATATCTTTGTATCACATATTTATTTGATAAAATAATATCGATAATAACAATAGTAAGTAAAAGTTGTATTATTTTGTAATAATAATTATTATTATTCTACTAATAATAATAACAATATTTATATTTAAAAATAATATTATGATAAAATGATAATTTTTATTAATAATAATAATAAAATGATAATAATGATGATATTTTATATTAACAATGATATTCACATAAATAATAATTTTTTTTTGAAAAAAATGATAGTTTTAATATTAATAATACTTTTAATAATAATAATGATAAAAATAATGAAAACGATATGTTTATCTTAATCAATACCTTTTAATATTTTAATTTCATTATGATACTTATTCTCATTATTTCCTAATCAATTTGTTAATAGCTTTTAGTCGTTTTTTATATCGCGTTCATAATAATGATAATAATAGTAATCATAATAATTAGATGTTACTAATATTAGTTTTAATTATAATAATACTAATAATAATAAATATTATGATAATATTAATGATAATACTAATAACTATTTTAATGATAATAATAATAATAATAATAATAATAATAATAATAATAATGCTACTAATTATAACCTTAACGATAATAACGATAGTAATAATAATAAAAGTAATAATTTTTAATGATAATACTTTTTATTAATAACGATAATGATAATAATAATAATAATAATAATAATAATAATAATAATAATAATAATAATAATAATAATAATAATAATAATAATAATAATAATAATAACAACAACAACAACAACAACAATAATAATAATAATAATAATAATAATTAGATAATAATTATAACGACGATGATAATAACGATAGTAATAATAATCATTTTAACAATAAATACACTAGCAGTAATAATAATTCAATTGACTATAACTTCTAATCTGTTCATCGAAACCATTCGAGTTCTAAATTAAAAGTTCTTAATTTTTCACTAGCTTTCCAACGACATGCATACCATCTACCCTATCTCAGTAGCATATGTATCTAATTCATGATTCAACATAACCTATCTAACGACAATATTATACGTACAAGCATGCATAATCCTATATACTCGAGCACTAGTCAGGGATACATTATTAATATATAAAAGTTAAGTTATGAGTGCTCACGTATCAATATTGAGATTCAATATTGCAGGAAAGGTACGTAGACGCAACGGGGATGATAAACACTAGATTGACCTCACGAGCATACCCACTAACATTACCCATCACCTCCATAGGTATAACCCATAATTTCCTTAGCCCAATCCCTCTCAAAAACAAATTTTGAAAATCCGTTTTAGATCACTCGAGCAGCACTCCGTCGTAGTATTTTATGTATAATACAATAAGAATAATACTACTAATAATAATACTAATACTCTTAATAATATATTTAGATTAATAATAATAATTTATAATAAAATAAATAAAATACATACGGAGTAATATGGAAGATCAGAGAAGGAGTTTAATGTGTGCAACATCCGAACCAATTTCGTCGAGTTTTAAAGACTTTTGTCACCAAACCTCCCTATGCGATCGCATGGGGATTGAGCTTAAGGGCCATATGATCACATGGTACCTTTTTCCAGCTCACATCGCACTTGATTCCCTGTCGACACTCGTTATTTTAATAGTTATATATATATATATATATATATATATATATATATATATATATATATATATATATATATATATATATATATATATATATATATATATATATAATTAATAAAATTATATATAAATAATATATTATATTCACAAACATAAGTGACTTGTAACCTTAGTTCCGTTGAGACGTACGTTGAAAAATGATTTATGTCTCGGTTTTGGTTTATCGAACGAGGTTTCGTACATTTAGAAAACTAGCCTTTAATGTTTCGCAACATGTACCATTATCAATAATTAGACCTAAATTAATGAAAAACAATCATACTCAAAGTATAACTTATTCATTTGAGTGTTGTGGTCATTTTCTTCTATAATTCAAAGTCTCGTTATCTATTAAATATATAATATTACTTAACTCTTTAGAAAAATATACATAATCAAAATATTTTATTTTGAAGTTAACATTATATTTTCTTAAGTTATAATATAAATATCTTTGTCTAAGAATTTGTATAACATATAATATATTTTCGAGGTTTATTATATATATATATATATATATATATATATATATATATATATATATATATATATATATATATATAGGACTTGTTATATAGTAAAACGATTTCGTTCAAGAAATAAAATCATATATAAGGTATAACGAGTTTCCTGTTTTTAAAATTTACAGTTTGTTTATGAAACGAAGGTTAAAGTTCATTGGATATCCAATTGCATGAAATCCTTTTCAATGTAAAAGCGTTGATTTACTTTACTTTGTCAATATCCATTTTCTAAGTTATCTGTATTCCCTAATTTCATTTTCACATTGAATAATACGAAAAACTAAATTGTTATCTTATCAAAAGTAACGAGGGAATTATTGTAAAGCATGCATTGTAGATCAAATAGAAATCTCCACTAACTTTTGTCTAACTCTCGATAATTGATGTCTTGTTCTTATTTGTAAATCACTTTACCAATTATTCCGAATCTAGTTAAAAGGAAAGGTTTCCTAAGTCAAAGTGGACATCTCAACAGAGACACGCATATCATATCACAATGAATCTTGATAACTCAACCATTTGATATTATCTTATAATCTCGCCGATAAATATATTAAACTTATATCGAAGCAAATACGCTCATGTAAATTATTATTCATTCACCACCTTATTAATGTTTCCAAGTCGTAAATAGATCTCATAACTTATATTCATATCAACTAAACCGTTAAATGTTTTATTAATATATCTGAATTTAATAATCATACATATGTATATATATATATATATATACATAATTGTTCGTGAATCATCTAGAGCAGTCGAAGGGTAATTGATTATATGAACACAGTTCAAAGTTTTTGAGATTTCAACATTACAGACTTTGCTTATCGTGTCGGAAACATATAAAGATTAAAGTTTAAATTTGGTCGGAAATTTCCTGGTTGTCACAGTACCTACCCATTAAAGAAATTTCGTCCCCGAAATTTGATCGAGGTCGTCATGGATATCAATAAGAATGTTTTCATGATAATTATGAGTTGATAAATAGAATTTTATCATCATTGAGTAATATGGATAAAACAATTTGTTTATGTGAAGAGTACGAGTGAAGCTATCACAAAGAGTGTAATGAGTAGGTGTAGATTCGTCATATCTTTTGACATAGATGTTATTGATTTCCAAGTTCCAGAGATTTGGAGAAAATCTTCGTAATAAGATTTGATTCTTCGGTAATCAAGGGAATTAGGATCCGCTTTAAATGCGATCATCTGTTTTGATTGCTCTGTCGGATATTTTACTATAAATCCACTCCCTTCGTTTCCTTACAACTTACACCTTCTATTCTTTCTTCCTCAACTCATATCTTTTAAAGCATTCATCAGTATGCTCCATCCAGTACTGATTCTGGATATACTCCTTACTTTCATATCTGTCATTCTTCTTTTTCATCTACCACCTGAGGATTTTGTTCATTTCTAATATTACCTTGGGGTTATAGTAATTTTAATTCTCCCGTGCCTTTGCGTGGCAATACGTATTGATATGCACGGTTTGTAATGTATGTATTGGTGTCAAGCTTTATATTTTCTTTTATATTCAAGAGTTCCATACTTTTGTCTCCTCTTCCCGACTTCAAATCAAGCGAATAATGGTCCAGAATTTATAAGTATGGATAGTTAATGTTCTAATAAGGGAATTATATTGGCACGATATTGATTTGTCAAATTTCCAGAATATCCTGGAAAAGACCGAATCATCAAGAAAATATATTTCTTGATATTCTTAAAGGTTAAATAAAATACAAGAGTCGTGTAACATGGCACATGATGACGTTATGATCTGTGAATTATCACGTTTCATTTAGAACTCAGCATGACTTATCGTAATATAATCACGTTGATCAAGTGTCATTATATTATACTAACTCATGCTTCAATTCCCAACACTACTTCAAAAACATTCATATTTTTAAACTTGAAGGTTTCAGAATTTAGAAACTAAAATGATTTCTTTTATGATGTAGCACAGATAGCGCGAAGAGATAAATAATCTCAGATAATAATAGTTATGAATATATCTTCAGAATTAACAAAATTATTTATAATGAAAGATTCGATGATGTTTTAGAATTTTAAAATATTTGGAATCAAAGGATGATGCGGAAAATTTGTCTGTGAAGGTTTAGAATAAGGAGTAAGGTGTTTACTAACGGTTTCAGGAGACACTGAATCATTTGAATTCTTTGAAGGTAGATTTCGTCCTTGTGATTTGTCCACAGCTTCCTTCATGGTTTGCTCAATCCGTTTTCCAGTTCCAAACCTTCTCTTTTTCTGAGCTTTGCCAACAATCTATTCTTTATCATCAAACTTTTGACTATTATGGTTGTCTACAGTTTCTGCTGCTTTTCCAAAAATTCGTAGAACTAAATTAGATTGGGGTGTTTTTCAGAGACTTCACATTCGCAGTATATAAGTCTAGGAGATAGATGTTATATGTAAACATATAATTGTTGGCGTAGACATGCTACAAGATTTCAAAATACTGATTGCTGATTCCCAGTAATTGGCATGAAAATTCTTATTACAAGATGCGGATGAATAAATGATGGGATTATAATGAATAAATGAAGTTGTTGGTAAGTTTATTGCTAATGTGGTGGAACATAAACGGTTCTCCGGTAAAGATGGTTAAAGGGGAACGTATATATCAAGGTTATAATAAGACTGTTTCGACTGAAATGTCGAAGTTGTCTTGCTGGAGCTGTGACAAAACTGTCTATTTTGAAAAGAGATCGAAAAGTTATTTTAGCTAATAAATACCAAAGGGTCTGACACGGATACGTGTTAAACTGTGACTTTGGTTTCGATGGTTTTTCAGGTACAAGACTGTGGGTAATATGTGGTTAGATCAACATCTCGATTGTTCATTATTTGAAATGTCTTCAGGAATTTCGGAGGGTTTGAACACAGATTGTAATCGTTAATATACATATGATGTTCTAACATAGTTTTAAAGTCAAAGTATAGCTTTGAAAGATGTAAGGATCTAAGAGTGATGATTTCAGTTATATCTCGAGTTGAATTCTAAGATTTCAAAAATCAGAATATGTAATTAGATTAGAATGAGTATGGTTGTCTTGATTTCTATACAAGAATGTATATTGTTGTGAAAGCAGGGAATATAGTTAATGATTTGCTTAATCAGATTCGAAGAATGTAATATATTAATTATGAATTTATATATATCTCTCGGGTATTACCTACCCGTTAAAAAATTTTCATAATTAATATTTTGTACAAAAGAATTTTTATTACAGTCTTTATGAAAATATATATGTGTATATTTTCTTTAGATGTAACATAGATTTAATGAGTTAATATTAAATTAAACTCATTTGGTTTATGGTTGAAACTAGAATTGAGTAATCCCTAAAACTTTAGAAATCACATAAGTATCTCTTCAATGATATTGAAATTATAAATCAATACTTTGTTATTTGTTGATGTATGATGTTGGTTTTCATGAAATTCTTGTGAACTTCGCAAGGTACGAATGATGTTATTTGAAAAGTTTCAAGTACATCGATGATGAAAGTGCAAATCAAACATATATTTGATTAATACACTTGTTTTATTATGAGATGGAATTCATTGAATTAAAACAGAGATTGTAGTTAACGATGGTTAAGTTGTTGACTAAGGATGTACATCATTGCATATTTGTAATATGGATTAACCGAGTAGTTAAGATTCACACATAATAGCTTAGTACGGAAAGATTTATTCTGATCTCAAAATTTATATATATATAAAATATACATATAATTTGTTCAAAGGGAATGAGTTAATACTTCATAACTCATTGATACAATATATGCGTTATTGATTTGTAATGATGTCCACGGTGATTCTTGAACTGGCGAAGCTTGTGATGTTAGAGGTGCTACTGATTCTGACGATGTTGATGGTACTGTTGATGCTGTTGATAAAATAAGTCTAGCTTGTAAATCGTGCCCCATTTCTGATCAAAGTTTCTACTCTACCATCTCCGTTCACTCATCTGATTTACGGTTAAAATTAAATAATCTCTAAGACTTTGGAGATTACATAATCGCCGTAAAGATATCTCTTCAATAAAGTTATGAATTAATACTTCATCGTTTATTGTTGTGGGTATTCCTTGATATCTACAGGGCATATGACGTTGATGCTTAAGGTACAGATTGTGACATTGCGGTGTGGGATGTGGACATTGTTGGTGGTGGTGGTGATGGTACTGTTGGTGTTGCTGATGGTGGTACTGCTGCTGCTGGTGCTTGTAATCTTTGCAACATATTCTCCAAAGCCACTACCCGAGCGCGAAGCTCGTTGACTTCTTCTATTACACCGGGGTGATTGTCGGTTCGGACGAGCGGATAAATAAGATCTAAAATTTGGTATAGTATATAATCGTGGCGAGATACTCTGGTAATGAGAGAGAAAATGGTGTTTTGGACAGGTTCGCCGGTAAGTGCTTCAGGTTCTTCATCAAGAGGGCAATGTGGTGGATGGAAAGGATCGTCTTCTCCTTGTCTCCAATGATTAAGGAGGCTAAAAACCCATCCCCAATTCATCCAGAATAGATGATGGCTGATTAGTTGATCCATTCCAGTCACACTGCTTTCAGAGATTGAGTGGGATTCCATTTTGGAATCCGAGGGACTTGAAATAATGACGAATTCCATTTCATACAATTGAATAAAGGATTTTTCGATATGAAATGATTTTCCGGCTATCGGGTGGTATTCTAATTACATAGAATATCTATATATATAGAGCAAAAGATTTCGTAGATTACGGAGGAATTTACGGAATATGTCAGGCAAAGTTTGAAAGGACCCGTTCATATACATTATAAACGATTCACAATAGTTGATTACATTGCGAGGTATTTGACCTCTATATGATACATTTTACAAACATTGCATTCGTTTTTAAAAGACAATCTTTCTTTACATCAAAAATTGACAGGCATGCATACCATTTCATAATATCCACTATCCAACTATAAATTGATTTAATAATAATCTTTGATGAACTCAATGACTCGAATGCAACGTTCTTCGAAATATGCTATGAAAGACTCCAAGTAATATCTTTAAAATGAGCAAATGCACAGCGGAAGATTTCTTTAACACCTGAGAATAAACATGCTTTAAAGTGTCAACCAAAAGGTTGGTGAGTTCATTAGTTTATCATAATCATTTATTTCCATCATTTTAATAGACCACAAGAATTTCATTTCCAGTTCTCATAAATATACGTCCCATGCATAGAGACAAAAATAATCATTCATATGGTGAACACCTGGTAACCGACATTTAACAATATGCATATAAGAATATCCCCTATCATTCCGGGATCCTCCTTCGGACATGATATAAATTTCGAAGTACTAAAGCATCCGGTACTTTGGATGGGGTTTGTTAGGCCCAATAGATCTATCTTTAGGATTCGCGTCAATTAGGGTGTCTGTTCCCAAATTCTTAGATTACCAGACTTTAATAAAAAGGGGCATATTCGATTTCGATAATTCAACCATAGAATGTAGTTTCAATTAGTTGTGTCTATTTCGTCAAACATTTATAAAAGCGCATGTATTCTCAGTCCCAAAAATATAAAGGGTAAAAAGGCAAATGAAACTCACCATACTGTATTTCGTAGTAAAAATACATATAACGTCATTGAACAAGTGTAAGGTTGGCCTTGGATTCACGAACCTAAATTATTTATATATAATTATGTATTTGTCAATATTTGTCTAATACATTAAGTTAAGTCATAGTGTACCACAATCCTAATGCTCGAGTCTAGTATGCAAAGGTCGACAAAAATTAGTTTAACTCCAAATGATTTCAAAACTTTATAAATGTTTTATTATATAATTTAAATATCGTCGTTTTATATTTTTAAAATTTTTTTTTTTTTTAAAGATTTAATAAAGTAAATAATATAATTCGTTTATAAATAAAATTTTATATTAAAATATACTTTTATATATCTTAAGTAATAAAACTTATAAAGTTCATTTAATATCATAAAAATACTGCGATAGATTCTATTAAGGTAGTTATATAATTTGTATTACATTTCTAGTTAATAATATAGTATTGATAATAATAATAAGTAACAGTCGTGTTATTTTGGAATAATAACAATTTGATAAAAAAATTAAGACAACGATATTAACGACGATAATAATCATTTTTACGAAATTTTAATTGACTATAACTTTTAATCCGTCCATCAAATCTATTTGGCATCTAAAGGAAAAGTTCTTAATTTTTTTCTAGCTTTTTAAGGACATGCAAATCTTATATCTTCCTTCAACTATAATATAACAACCTTTAAGATTCGGCATAACCTATCTAAGGGCACTATCAAATTTACAAGCATGCATAATCCTATTTTCTCGAGCACTAGTCAGGGATACACTATTAGTATGTAAAAATTAAATTAGGAGTACTCACGTATCAATATTGAGGTTCAATATTGTAGGAAAGGTACGTAGACGCAATGGAGGTGACAAACACTAGTTTAACCTCACAAGCATACCCATGAACAATACCCATCACCTCCATAACCATAACTCATAATTTCCTTAGCTCTATCCCGCTCATAAAACCCGTTTTGAAATAACTCGCCCATGACCTCGTCGTAGTATTTTATGTATAATAATACTAATAATAATAATAATAATAATAATAACACTAACAATAATAATAATAAATATAATTATAGAGAGAGTGTGAGAGATAGATAGTTAGAAAACAATTATGATCGATCCTATATATATAGATTTATAAATAATATAATAATATAATATAATATTAATAAAAATTAAAAACATGTTGCATAGTGAGCCGCCACCAAAATATGTCGGCACAAGATTACACGTTTCGTGTAGATAGCTACACGATTCGTGTATGGTGTCTTCATGAAAGTTGTAGATTTTTGAGTTACGGTCGTTTGGACACCGGAATCACCCTTTTTCGAGTCAGTATGATTTAGTTATGATTTTTCTCGTGCAAGTGCGCAGGTTTAGTGATTTCCAACATTTTAACTTTCAATCTTGTGATGAAATGTTGTAGTCTTTTGGTGCTCATTAGAAATCTTTATTTTATATTTATTTTTATTTTTATATCATTGAAAATCCATAAAAATATTTTATAATCAAATTCTATTATATCGAAAAAAAATGTGTTTGTACTAAATTGAATAAATATAATTTAGTTTTCCAGAATTAGTTATATTCAAAATCATTCTTTAAAAGGTTTCATCTATATCGTAAAACGTCTTCAATATTAAGAAAACTAAATAATTAACCTACCAAGTGACACAAGTCAATCATTGCAAGGTACGCTTTTGATAATTAAACGAGACTCTCCGCTAACCTCTGTCTAATCCTCAATAATAACACTTTTGTTCTTACATGGAATCACTTTACTAAATATTCCGAATACCGTTAAAAGTAAGAGTTTTCTAATTCAAGTGGACCTCATAACAAAGACTCGTAATTATAATTCAATGTACCTGATAAATCAATCACTTGATATTATCTTTTAATCTCATTGATAAACTTACATCGAACAAATACGTTCAAGTAAAGTATTATTCACTAACTACTGTGATAGCATTTCTATGTTCATAAAATAGATCTCGTAGCTTATATTCATATCAACTAATTCGTTCAATGCTTTCAAGTCACATAATAATCTCATAATCTATTTTTGTATCACCAAGCTCTTAAATGTTTTATCAATATTTCTTAGCTTAAAAAAAAAAAAAATACACATATGTACATACACATACATTTCTATTTACACATTTTTGTTCGTGAATCGTCAGACATGGTCAAAGGGTAATTGATTACATGAATATAGTTTTCAAACTTTTCGAGACTCAACATTACAGACTTTGCTTATCGTGTCGGATACATATAAAGATTAAAGTTTAAATTTGATCGGAAATTTCCGGGTCACTACAGTACCTACCCGTTAAAAGAAATTTCGTCCCGAAATTTGATAGAGGTCGTCATAGCTAATAGTAAGAATGTTATTATGACGAATATAAGCTGATACATAGAGTTTTATTATGATTAAGAAGTACGGATAAAATAATTCAATTTCTCGAAGCGTATGAGTGAAGCTATCGTAAAAGAGCGAAATGAGTAAATGTAGATTTGTTTTAACTGATGACGTAGCTATGATTGATTTCCAGAATTTAAGGGATTTAAAGAAAATTTTCGTAATAAGATTTGGTTCTTCGGCGACTTAGGAAATCAGGATCTTCTTTGAGTAAATGTAATAATCTGTTCCGATTGCTCTGTCGGATATTTTTCTATAAATCCACCCTCTTTGTTTCCTTACAACTCACACCTTCTATTCTTTCTCCTCAGTTCATACTTTAAAACATTCGTCAATATGCTCCATCCCATTTTGATCCTTGATATACTCTTAATTTTTACATCTGTCATCCTTCTCTTTCATCTACCACCGGAAGATTTTATTTACTTCTACTATTATCTTGGGGTTATAGTGTTATTAATTTTTCCGTGCCTTTACGTGGTAATACGTATTGATATGCACGGTTTGTAGCTTCAGGGTGGTTGTTGAGTTTTATATCTTCCCTTATATTTCGATGCCCCTGCATCTGTCTTCTATAATCATTGTCACCCATAGTTAATATTCTCTTTTATTTGCTGCAATTTATACCCCAATTTCTATTTTGGAGTTTTGTCCTTTCGTTTCTTCTTCTTGCGATTAAGCACCGCTTGTAATGGTCCAGAATTCACAGATATGAATTTCGGAATGAACATTGTTAATGTTCTAGGAAGAAAATTGTGATGGCACGATCTTGACTTGTCAAATTACTAGAATACCTTGGAAAAGGCCGAATCATCAAGAAATATTTTCTTGATATTTTAGAGGTTAAATAGAATACAAGAGTCGTATAACATGGCACATGATGATGTTATGATCTGTGAATCATCACGTTCCATTTAGAAACTCAGCATGAATTACTGTAATATAATCACGTTGATCAAGTGTCATTATATTATACTAACTCATGCTTCAGTTTCCAATACTACTTCAAAAACATTCATATTTTAAATTCAAAGGTTTACAGAGTATAGGAACTAAATAGTTTTCTTTTTGATGTAATACAGATAGCGCAAAGAGATAAATGATTCCAGATAAGAATAGTTATGGAAATATCTTCAGAAATATGGAGGATATTTATAATGAAAGATACAATGATATCTTAGAATTTCTAATATCAGAGGATGATGAAGAATATTGTCTGTAAGGGTTTAGTGTCAGGAGCAAGGTATTCGTTAATGACTTCAGCAGACACTGAATCATTTGGATTCTTTGAAGGCAGGTTCAGTCTTTGTGATTTGTCCACAGCCTCCTTCATACTTTGCTCAATCCGTTTTCTAGTTCCAAAACTTCTCTATTTCTGAGCTTTGTTAATACACTAATCTTTATCATCAAACTTTTTACTGCTAAGGTCGTTTATAGTTTTTGTTGCTTCATCAGCATTTCGAGAACTAGTTCGCGGTTCAGAGTGTTTTTCAGAAACTTCACATTCGAAGTATGTAAGCCTTGGAAATAGACGTTATGTATAACTGTTGGCGTCAACATGCTGTGAGATTTCAAAATACTGTTTGCTAATTCCCAATGATTCGTATGGCAATTCTCATTACAAGAGGCAGATGAGTAAATGATGAGGTTTCGATAAATATAAAGATTCTTCGGAATGCCCAAGATCAGTGAAGTTGTTGGTAAGTTTATTGCTAATGTAGTGGAATATGAAAGGTTCTCCGGTAACAAAAGGGTAATCACATATATCAAAATTATGATAAGGCTACTCCGAATGAAAAAATCAAAGTTGTCTTGCTGGAGCTGTGATATAATTTGCTACTTTGCAAAGGAATTGCAAGGTTATTTTTTTTGTTAATAAATGCCAAAAGATCTGACACAGATATGTGTTGAATTATGACTTTGGTTTCGAGAGCTTTTTAAGTACATAACTGTGGGTAATATGTGGTTGGATCATCATCTCGATTGCTCATTATTTGAAGTGTCTTCAGAGATTTTCGAAGGGTTTGAACACAGATTGTAATTGTTTGTATACATTTGATGTTCTAACACACTTTTGAAGTCAAAGTATAGCTTTGAAAGATGTAGGAATCTAAAAAGTGATGGTACCGGTTATATCTCGAATTGAATTCTGAGATTTTAAAATCAGAATATGTAATTGGGTTTGAATGAGTATGGTTCTTTTGATTTCTATGAAAAATGTATATTATTGTGAAAGTAGGAAGTATAATTGATAATTTGCTTAATCTGATTCGAAGAATGTAACATATTAATTGTGAATTTATATATATCTCTCGGGTATTACCTACCCGTTAAAAAAATTTTCACAATTAATATTTTGTACATAAGAATTTTATTACAGTCTTTATGAAAATATATATGTATATATTCTCCTCAGATGTAACATAGATTTTAATGAGTTAATACTAAATTAAACTCATTCGATTTACGGTTGGAACTAGAATTGAATAATTCCTTGAAGGCTTTAGAGGTTACATAAGTATTTCTTCAATAATATTGAAATTATGAATCAATACTTCGTTATTTGTTGAGATGTGATGTTGGTTTTCGTTAAATTCTTGTGAACTTCGCAAAGTACGAATGATGTTATATGAAAAGTTTCGGTTACATCAATGATGAAGTGTAAAATCAAATATATACTTGATTTATTAGGAATTGGAACTTGTTGAATTGAGACAGAGATTGTAGTTAACGATGGTTAAGTTGCGGGCGAGGGACATACATTATTGCATATTTGTAATATGAATTAACCGAGTAGTTAAGATTCACACACAATAGCTTAGCACGGAAAGATTTATTTTTTTTATTTCAAAATATATATATATATATAAAATATATATATAATTTCTTCAGAGGGAATGAGTTAATTCTTCATAACTTGTTGATACAATATACACGTTATTGATTCGTAATGATGTCTACAGTGATTCTTGAACTGACAGAGTTTGTGATGTTATAGGTGTTGTTGATTCTGATGTTGACTGTACTGACGATGCTGGTGACGTTGACGGTACTGTTGATGCTGTTGGTAAAACAAGTTTAACTTGTTAATCACACACCATTTTTGTCAGGGTTTCTACTCTTCCTTCTATCATTTTGGTTCGCTTAACTGATTTATGGTTAGGGTTAGATTAGATAATCTCTAAGACTTAAGAGATTATATAATCGCCGCGGAATGTTTCTCCAATGAAGTTATGAATTAATACTTCATCAGTTATTGTTGTTGGTACTCCTTGGTATCTATGGTGCGTATGACATTGATGCTCGTGGGACAGATTGTGAAGTTGAGGTTTACAACGCGGTTGTGGTTGGAGGTGGTAATGGTACTGTTGGCGTTGATGATGGTGGTACTGGTTATGCTGCTGGTGCTGCTGCTGGTGTTTGTAATCTCTGCACCATATTCTCCAAAGCCACTACCCGAGCGCGAAGCTCGTTGACTTCTTCTATTATTCCAGGGTGATCGTCGGTTCGGACGAGCGGATAAATATAATCAAGAATTTGGTGTAGTATATAATCGTGACGAGATACTCTGGAGATGAGAGAGAAAATGGTTTCTCGAACAGGTTCGCCGGTAAGTGCTTCAGGTTCATTGTCAATAGGGCAATTTGGTGGATGGAAAGGATCACCTTCTTCTTGTCTCCAATAATTGAGGATGCTACGAACCCATCCCCATTTCATCCAGAATAGGTGATGACTGATTGGTTGATCCATTCCGGTCACACTGTTTTCGGAGCTCGAATGGAAATCCATATCGACATAGCTGTCGAAATCTGAGAAGTTTGAACTGGTTGAGGGATCCATCTCGTATGGTTAGGGAAAGAATTTTTTTTTTGAAATAGATTGTAGGATCTAGATTTGGTATTTCTTCAATTACATAATTGCATATGTATATATAATACCAAAATCCCATAAATTACGGAGAATCTTTGAAAGATGTTCATCAAAGTTCACAGTAACAGGTACACTAAGATAAGAATTCGTCTATACACTATTATGCAATAAATGCAGGAAAACGCGTCTAGACTTAAGATGATAGGCAGGTAATTTTCTAAGAATGATAAGTAGATGATTTCCGACTAGAAATGATAAGCAAAACTTTTGACATGCAGACACGGTCGAAGTCCAGACTCACTAATGCATCCTAACGACTTATCAGTTAGACACACTAATGTAGACCTGGTTCGCTAAGACCACCGCTCTGATACCAACTGAAAGGACCCGTTCATATACATTATAAACGATTCACAATAGTTGATTACATTGCGAGGTATTTGACCTCTATATGATACATTTTACAAACATTGCATTCGTTTTTAAAAGACAATCTTTCTTTACATCAAAAATTGACAGGCATGCATACCATTTCATAATATCCACTATCCAACTATAAATTGATTTAATAATAATCTTTGATGAACTCAATGACTCGAATGCAACGTTCTTCGAAATATGCTATGAAAGACTCCAAGTAATATCTTTAAAATGAGCAAATGCACAGCGGAAGATTTCTTTAACACCTGAGAATAAACATGCTTTAAAGTGTCAACCAAAAGGTTGGTGAGTTCATTAGTTTATCATAATCATTTATTTCCATCATTTTAATAGACCACAAGAATTTCATTTCCAGTTCTCATAAATATACGTCCCATGCATAGAGACAAAAATAATCATTCATATGGTGAACACCTGGTAACCGACATTTAACAATATGCATATAAGAATATCCCCTATCATTCCGGGATCCTCCTTCGGACATGATATAAATTTCGAAGTACTAAAGCATCCGGTACTTTGGATGAGGTTTGTTAGGCCCAATAGATCTATCTTTAGGATTCGCGTCAATTAGGGTGTCTGTTCCCAAATTCTTAGATTACCAGACTTTAATAAAAAGGGGCATATTCGATTTCGATAATTCAACCATAGAATGTAGTTTCAATTAGTTGTGTCTATTTCGTCAAACATTTATAAAAGCGCATGTATTCTCAGTCCCAAAAATATAAAGGGTAAAAAGGCAAATGAAACTCACCATACTGTATTTCGTAGTAAAAATACATATAACGTCATTGAACAAGTGTAAGGTTGGCCTTGGATTCACGAACCTAAATTATTTATATATAATTATGTATTTGTCAATATTTGTCTAATACATTAAGTTAAGTCATAGTGTACCACAATCCTAATGCTCGAGTCTAGTATGCAAAGGTCGACAAAAATTAGTTTAACTCCAAATGATTTCAAAACTTTATAAATGTTTTATTATATAATTTAAATATCGTCGTTTTATATTTTTAAAATATTTTTTTTTTTTAAAGATTTAATAAAGTAAATAATATAATTCGTTTATAAATAAAATTTTATATTAAAATATACTTTTATATATCTTAAGTAATAAAACTTATAAAGTTCATTTAATATCATAAAAATACTGCGATAGATTCTATTAAGGTAGTTATATAATTTGTATTACATTTCTAGTTAATAATATAGTATTGATAATAATAATAAGTAACAGTCGTGTTATTTTGGAATAATAACAATTTGATAAAAAAATTAAGACAACGATATTAACGACGATAATAATCATTTTTACGAAATTTTAATTGACTATAACTTTTAATCCGTCCATCAAATCTATTTGGCATCTAAAGGAAAAGTTCTTAATTTTTTTCTAGCTTTTTAAGGACATGCAAATCTTATATCTTCCTTCAACTATAATATAACAACCTTTAAGATTCGGCATAACCTATCTAAGGGCACTATCAAATTTACAAGCATGCATAATCCTATTTTCTCGAGCACTAGTCAGGGATACACTATTAGTATATAAAAATTAAATTAGGAGTACTCACGTATCAATATTGAGGTTCAATATTGTAGGAAAGGTACGTAGACGCAATGGAGGTGACAAACACTAGTTTAACCTCACAAGCATACCCATGAACAATACCCATCACCTCCATAACCATAACTCATAATTTCCTTAGCTCTATCCCGCTCATAAAACCCGTTTTGAAATAACTCGCCCATGACCTCGTCGTAGTATTTTATGTATAATAATACTAATAATAATAATAATAATAATAACACTAACAATAATAATAATAAATATAATTATAGAGAGAGTGTGAGAGATAGATAGTTAGAAAACAATTATGATCGATCCTATATATATAGATTTATAAATAATATAATAATATAATATAATATTAATAAAAATTAAAAACATGTTGCATAGTGAGCCGCCACCAAAATATGTCGGCACAAGATTACACGTTTCGTGTAGATAGCTACACGATTCGTGTATGGTGTCTTCATGAAAGTTGTAGATTTTTGAGTTACGGTCGTTTGGACACCGGAATCACCCTTTTTCGAGTCAGTATGATTTAGTTATGATTTTTCTCGTGCAAGTGCGCAGGTTTAGTGATTTCCAACATTTTAACTTTCAATCTTGTGATGAAATGTTGTAGTCTTTTGGTGCTCATTAGAAATCTTTATTTTATATTTATTTTTATTTTTATATCATTGAAAATCCATAAAAATATTTTATAATCAAATTCTATTATATCGAAAAAAAATGTGTTTGTACTAAATTGAATAAATATAATTTAGTTTTCCAGAATTAGTTATATTCAAAATCATTCTTTAAAAGGTTTCATCTATATCGTAAAACGTCTTCAATATTAAGAAAACTAAATAATTAACCTACCAAGTGACACAAGTCAATCATTGCAAGGTACGCTTTTGATAATTAAACGAGACTCTCCGCTAACCTCTGTCTAATCCTCAATAATAACACTTTTGTTCTTACATGGAATCACTTTACTAAATATTCCGAATACCGTTAAAAGTAAGAGTTTTCTAATTCAAGTGGACCTCATAACAAAGACTCGTAATTATAATTCAATGTACCTGATAAATCAATCACTTGATATTATCTTTTAATCTCATTGATAAACTTACATCGAACAAATACGTTCAAGTAAAGTATTATTCACTAACTACTGTGATAGCATTTCTATGTTCATAAAATAGATCTCGTAGCTTATATTCATATCAACTAATTCGTTCAATGCTTTCAAGTCACATAATAATCTCATAATCTATTTTTGTATCACCAAGCTCTTAAATGTTTTATCAATATTTCTTAGCTTAAAAAAAAAAAAATACACATATGTACATACACATACATTTCTATTTACACATTTTTGTTCGTGAATCGTCAGACATGGTCAAAGGGTAATTGATTACATGAATATAGTTTTCAAACTTTTCGAGACTCAACATTACAGACTTTGCTTATCGTGTCGGATACATATAAAGATTAAAGTTTAAATTTGATCGGAAATTTCCGGGTCACTACAAAGTTTACAGTAACATATACGCTAAGATATGAATTAGCAGATACGCTAAGATATGAATTTTGTCTATACACTATTCATGCAATCAATGCAATAAGATGTGTCTAGACTAAGAATGATAAGCATATTATTTCTGACAAAATTGATAAGCAAAACTTTTGATATACAGACACGGTCGAAGTCCAGACTTACTAATACATCTTATCAACTATCAGTTAGACACACTAATGCAAGACCTGGTTCGCTAAGACCACCACTCTGATACCACATGAAGCGACCCGTCCTAATCCATAAGGACGAATACAATAACATATGATTTTATTGCGAGATATTTGACCTCTATATAATACATTTTATAAACATTGCATTCGTTTTTAAAAGACAAACTTTTATTACATTGAAAGTTGACAGGCATGAATACCATTTCATAATATCCAACTATAAATGATCTAATCTATCATTTACTTAATCATAATCATTATTGAACTCAACGACTTGAATGCAACGTCTTTTGAAATATGCCATGAATGACTCCAAGTAATATCTTTAAAATGAGCAAATGCACAGCGGAAGATTTCTTTAATACCTGAGAATAAACATGCTTTAAAGTGTCAACCAAAAGGTTAGTGAGTTCATTAGTTTATCGTAATCATTAATTTCATAATTTTAATAGACCACAAGATTTCCTTTATAAATATAATTCCCATAGCAGAATCCTCTCGTCTGCATATAGGTAAAATCATTCATATGGTGAACACCTGGTAACCGACATTAACAAGATGCATATAGAACATCCCCAAAATAGAATCCTATCGTCTGTATAATAATAAGTCGAAGTACTAAAGCATCTGTACCTCGGATGAGGTTTGTTAGGCCCATAGATCTATCTTTAGGATTCGCGTCAATTAGGGGTACTGTTCCCTAATTCTTAAGTTACCAAGCTAAAAGTGTGATATTCGATTCGATAATCCAACCATAGAATGTAGTTTCGATTACTTGTGTCTATTTCGTAAAACATTTATAAAAACAGCGCATGTATTCTCAGTCCCAAAAATATATATTGCAAAAGCATTTAAAAAGGGAGCAAATGAAACTCACAATATTGTATTTCGTAGTAATTAAGCACATGATGGCATTGAACAAATGCAAGGTTGGCCTCGGATTCACGAACCTATATTAAGTATATATATATATATATATATATTTACATGTTGGTCAATATCTGTCTAACAATTTAGGTCAGGTCATAGTGTATCACAATCCTAATGCTCGAGACTAATATGCAAAAGTCAACAAAAGTCATCTTGACCAAAATGACTTTCAGAATCTATACCTGATTATTATATAGTTTAAATATAGTTGTCTTATATATTTAAATAATTTTAACAGATTTTTATTAGAGTAATTAATATAATTCAATTATTAATATATAAAATTTTATATTAAAATTTATATAATAAAAATATACTTTTATATATTTTAAGTAATTTATAAAGTTCACTTAATATCATAAAAATAATATGATTGCTATTATTAATGTAATTATATTACACGTAGTAAAAATATCTTTGTATCACATATTTATTTGATAAAATAATATCGATAATAACAATAGTAAGTAAAAGTTGTATTATTTTGTAATAATAATTATTATTATTCTACTAATAATAATAACAATATTTATATTTAAAAATGATATTATGATAAAATGATAATTTTTATTAATAATAATAATAAAATGATAATAATGATGATATTTTATATTAACAATGATATTCACATAAATAATAATTTTTATAAAAAAAATGATAGTTTTAATATTAATAATACTTTTAATAATAATAATGATAAAAATAATGAAAATGATATGTTTATCTAAATCAATACCTTTTAATATTTTAATTTCATTATGATACTTATACTCATCAATTTCATTAGTTTTAATAAAAATAATACTTTTAGTCGTTTTTTATATCGCGTTCATAATAATGATAATAATAGTAATCATAATAATTAGATGTTACTAATATTAGTTTTAATTATAATAATACTAATAATAATAAATATTATGATAATATTAATGATAATACTAATAACTATTTTAATGATAATAATAATAATAATACTAATTATAACCTTAACGATAATAACGATAGTAATAAAAATAAAAGTAATAATTTTTAATGATAATACTTTTTATTATTAATGATAATGATAATAATAATAATAATAATAATAATAATAATAATAATAATAATAATAATAATAATAATAATAATAATAATAATAATAATAATAATAATTAGATAATAATTATAACGACGATGATAATAACGATAGTAATAATAATCATTTTAACAATAAATATACTAGAAGTAATAATAATTCAATTGACTATAACTTCTAATCTGTTCATCGAAACCATTCGAGTTCTAAATGAAAAGTTCTTAATTTTTCACTAGCTTTCCAACGACATGCATACCATCTACCCTATCTCAGTAGCATATGTATCTAATTCAGGATTCAACATAACCTATCTAATGACAATATTATACGTACAAGCATGCATAATCCTATATACTCGAGCACTAGTCAGGGATACACTATTAATATATAAAAGTTAAGTTATGAGTGCTCACGTATCAATATTGAGATTCAATATTGCAGGAAAGGTACGTAGATGCAACGGGGATGATAAACACTAGATTGACCTCACGAGCATACCCACGAACATTACCCATCACCTCCATAGCTATAACCCATAATTTTCTTAGCCCTATCTAGTGTTGTAAATCTCCCGAGATCTCCCTGAGATCTCGTTTTTAGAAGGCAACCGAGATGAGATGTTCATCTCCCGAGATTTCTCGATCAATGGGGTCAAACTTAGTCAAAGCCATGATTTCTCGGATTTTCTTGCTAATTTGTAAGATTTTCTTGTAAAATTCGTAATTTCTAAGATTTTCTCGCTCATTTCTCGGATATTTTTGTAATATCTCATAAAAACGTATATAAATATACATAAATTTATGTAATTATGTATATTTTTATTGAAAAAACTATAAAGTCAACGTAAGTCAATGTCCGAGATCTCCTCGAGATTATTCCGAGATGCAGAGATCTCCCTAAAAAAGTTCAAACGAGCTCTCTCCGAGATCCGAATTCTCCAATCTTGGCCCTATCCCTCTCAAAAACAAATTTTGAAAATCCGTTTTAGATCACTCGAGCAGCACTCCGTCGTAGTATTTTATGTATAATACAATAATAATATTACTAATAATAATACTAATACTCATAATAATATATTTGGATTAATAATAATAATTAATAATAAAACAAATAAAATACATACGGAGTAATATGGAAGATCAGAGAAGGAGTTTAATGTGTGCAACATCTGAACCAATTTCGTCGAGTTTTAAAGACTTTTGTCACCAAACCTCCCCATGCGATCGCATGGGGATTGAGCTTAAGGGCCATACGAATGCATGGTACCTTTTTCCAGCTCACATCGCACTTGATTCCCTGCCGACACTCGTTATTTTAATATTTATTATATATATATTTAATTAATACAATTATATATATAATATATTATATTCACAAACATAAATGACTTGTAACCTTAGTTCCGTTGAGACGTACGTTGAAAAATGATTTATGTCTCGATTTTGGTTTATCGAACGAGGTTTTGTACATTTAGAAAACTAGCCCTTAACGTTTCGCGACATGTACCATTATCAATAATTAGACCTAAATTAATGAAAAACAATCCTACTCAAAGTATAACTTATTCATTTGAGTGTTGTGGTTATTTGCTTCTATAATTCAAAGTCTCGTTATCTATTAAATATATAATATTACTTAACTCTTTAGAAAAATATACATAATCAAAATATTTTATTTTGAAGTTAACATTATATTTTCTTATGTTATAATATATATATATATATATATATATATATATATATATATATATATATATATATATATATATATATATATATATATATATATATATATATATATATATATATATCTTTGTCTAAGAATTTGTATAACATATATATTTAATCGAAATTTTATTTAATGATGTAACGTACAGTTTTTCAAAACTAAAAATATATTTTCGAAGTTTATTATATATATATATATATATATATATATATATATATATATATATATATATATATATATATATATATATATATATATATAATAGGACTTGTTATATAGTAAAATGATTTCGTTCAAGAAATAAAATTATATATAAGGTAAAACGAGTTTCCTGTTTTTAAAATTTACAGTTTGTTTATGAAACGAAGGTTAAAGTTCATTGGATAGCCAATTGCATGAAATCCTTTTCAATGTAAAAGCGTTGATTTACTTAACTTTGTCAATATCCATTTTCTAAGTTATCTGTATTCCCTAATTTCATTTTCACAATGAATAATATGAAAAACTAAATTGTTATCTTATCAAAAGTAACGAGGGAATTATTATAAAGCATGCATTGTAGATCAAATAGAAATCTCCACTAACTTTTGTCTAACTCTCGATAATTGATGTCTTGTTCTTATTTGTAAATCACTTTACCAATTATTCCGAATCTAGTTAAAAGGAAAGGTTTCCTAAGTCAAAGTGGACCTCTCAACAGAGACACGCATATCATATCACAATGAATCTTGATAACTCAACCATTTGATATTATCTTATAATCTCGCCGATAAATATATTAAACTTATATCGAAGCAAATACGCTCATGTAAAGTATTATTCATTCACTACCTTATTAATGTTTCCAAGTCGTAAATAGATCTCATAACTTATATTCATATCAACTAAACCGTTAAATGTTTTATTAATATATCTCAATTTAATAATCATACATATGTATATATATATATATATATATATATATATATATATATATACATAATTGTTCGTGAATCGTCAAGAGCAGTCGAAGGGTAATTGATTAAATGAACACAGTTCAAAGTTTTTGAGATTTCAACATTACAGACTTTGCTTATCGTGTCGGAAATATATAAAGATTAATGTTTAAATTTGGTCAGAAATTTCTGGGTTGTCATAAAAACTTTGATCCTAAACATGATTTTTGAGCATCAAAGTGGACTTTTTAAGTCTAAAATTCATGAACTTGACTAATTTGATATGAATGCCATTTGAAACTTGTTTTAATTGCTAATAATGATTATTTTGACATGTTATTTGAGTTAAATGCTTATGAAAATTATGTACATTTTCATATATGCTTATTTGAAAAATCGTAGAATTGATAAAAATATGAAAATGTGTATAAGTTTAATATGAATTAAGCATGTTATTGAAATTGTGTTAAGTTGTTATTCTGCTAACACTAATGCATATTTGGATGCACAAATTTTGTGTTTAATGTATTTTTTGCAGAGAAATACGGATACTGACAGTGCATCATCGTCTAGACAAGCTGATCAAGAGCCACAGCAAGAACCACAGCCAGAGATGCAACCGGAACCACAACAACAAGAACAACACCAACATTATGATCAACATTTACCATATCATGAGCCGGAACCACTGTTTTACACTCATTATCGTCAATTTCAGCCTCACCCGAGGATTACGCACCTACTTATAAATGAACAACAGTTACGTCCCAACCTAAGATTCGACCGTTGTTGGACAGAGTACCCAAAATTTCAAAAGAACATGCACATCCTTTACCACAAAAATATTGAAATTCCTCGGGTAATCGATTGGGAGCCTTTGGAAGCGGTTGACCTAGCCAACTCGGTTAGAGGTTTACTAGTTCAGAGGTATGGTAACTCTACATTTAACGATTGGATCCAACTATTTACCACGCGTAGAACTATATATAGAGAATGGTGTGTTGAATTGCTTAGCACTATAGAGTTAAATAATCAGGTTACTATGTTAGGAGATAAAATTTTTATTAGATTTTTGTTAGACGGTAGAATGTACAGGATGTCCATGTTGAACATGGCTAGAGCTTTATTAATCTACACCCCCGCAGAGATTAATACACCTGATTATAATAGTTTAATTGCCGAAGGTGAAAGAGTAGATAGGAATTTTGACAATGACGCCAAATGGAGGCGTATGTCAAGATTTAGGGAGTTTACGCGGGGTGAAAGACACTCCTATTTAGATATTGACATGGCAGAACTCCGGTAATACATAGATTTTTAGCAAACTCTATTATACAACGGGGTAGAAACAAAGAGAAAATGACCTTAAACAATTTATTTTACCGTAAGTGTATTCGAGACCCGAGGAGCTTTGTTAATATTCCTTATTGCGTTGGCCATTATCTTTCTAAAGTTGTTGGGGGAATGCAAGCAGGAAGTACTATAGGGGGAGGTATTTTTGTTACTCTCATTGGAGAGTACTTAGGTGTAGATAAAGAGCAAGGGGGTCTGATGCTAGAGATTGAGGAACATGCCGAGAGAATAGGATTGCAGGTTTATCAAGGTGCAAAGATACTAACTCGGAGACACAATATGCCAATACAATATCAGGGCACCCATCTAAAGGTAGAGAGGGGTTCGGATGAGGAGATGGAGGAAGTAGATGATATTAGGGATGTCATTAGGGATAGTTATACTGATGTTTTCCAGCATATAGATGAGGTGGAAATGAATAACCAGGCTAGGCATCGTCAGTATGAGCAGTGGAGAGCCGCGAATGAGTACGAGCAATCCAGGCGACGCCAACACGATAGCTGACAAGTTCATCAGCACCAGATCATGAGCCACCTATCATATCAGGTACCACATAACTATATACCGGCTCGACCTGCATACTATCCAGCACATCAGCCTCATATGCGACCACCCTTTAACCTGTACGGCCCCAACCAAGCCTATCAGAACACCTATCACCAGCCATGGAACTCGAGATATGATATGAACTGGAATCCATATCCAGATTGATACAGTTCCATTGGTGATTTCTTATCTTTTTATCATTTTTATCTATTATTGTTTAAACATATAATATTTTGATATTTTTATGTAATTTTTAACATTTTTTTTATTATTGTGTTACTAATATTTCATATTTATAATTTGAAAGTGGGATATTAAGTCCCATTTCAAATTACCATGCATGTTTATATCTGTATTTTATGTATATTGTGAATTGTACACAACAGGGTAAAACATCGAACTTTCAAAGATTGGCATTAAGTTCAGAAAAAGCAACTAATTTTGACGACAAAATGCAAAATAAATGTGATATAACAACTGCAGGAATGAACAAATGAAGTGCACCATTTATCATTCAAACAAAAAACAATATGTTGGAAACTTTGGTAAAATTTTAATCACTTTTCTACGCTAATCACCCTCAATAATTTAAATTGTTACTGATTTCTTGCAAATGAGGGCATTGCAAGATCTTAAGTGTGGGAAGGGATTAAATTCTTTCGGTTTTTATCCCTTTCGCTACATGGATCCGTCTACCAGGTACTTTAATTCTATCAATTTTATCAATTAATTCTATCAATTCTAATTGATAGATAAATTAGCCGATTCCTCTTTCCACATAGTATCTTCATGGATCCTCTTTCCACACTTAATTGTTCGTGTTACCAGATTGTTACACCGAATGATTTCAAAATTCATATCTCACAGGTGAGTTAGGTTTTCATTACTTCGTTATATCAATCAATTATTAGGGTTTCATCAATTTATCTATCAATTAGCTGAGTTAGGGTTTCATCTTGTTTCTCAATTAAAACTCCGATCTGTTGTTCCAAACTCTGATCTGTTGTTCCCCAAATCAATCAACCTTCTTCCCCAAATCAATCAACACAATTCTAATTAATCCACATTCGATCTGTTGTTCCTTATTCTGACATATCAGCTCCCTTTCACTTCTCAATACCATCCCCAAACTCTGAGTATTCGCATTCTGTATTAAAAGCCTCTTCAGATTCAACCACTTCAAACATGTGTGTGTGTGTGTGAGAGAGTCTGAGAGGAGAGTGAAACATCTTTCAGTGAGATATGCACACGGGGTACGTACGAACGAGCAGATATTTCGAGACGAGGGTAATACTAGGGGTTCAGATTCAAGGTTTTTCGGGCATCGTTTGACATCATTCATGTTCTTCAACTTCGGTAATCATTGGAGCATCTCGGACCTCTGGCGGATCTTCAAACCCTTTGGTGATCTTAGGGATATTTACCTTGCCGGCAAAAGACTAAGAAGTCGATATAAATTCGCGTTCGTCAGATTTCATGGGGTTGGAGATGTGAATAATCTCTTCCGGCAACTTGAAACGGTGAAGTTCGATGGGAGACCCATTAGGGTGTTTTTAGCTACTAACAGGAACCCTAACGGTGCCGGCAGCACCCGTAACTTTGGTGGTGAGAACAAGCTAAATGTGAATTCTGCCTGGATGCCAAAAGTTACTCCGATGGTGGAAGCAGGTCCTAGGGGTGACTTTTCAGATCTGAAGGAGGCATATGGGGTATCACGGTAGAACCCAATTCCTGACCTTTGCCATGATAGTAGTTGGAACAATAGTTTACCATCCAAGAAGCAAGACCTAAGAGAAAAACTAGCAAGCAATAGAAATGATTGGAAGAAATCCAGGGAATTCGAAAAGGTGAGGTTTATTGATGTAACTCACAACCTTACATTCAAGGATTTGGAGGACCGTTTTCTCATTGGCGAATTGAAAAGCATCGGTATGTTAAATCTCATTACTACTATTGGTCTGATCAATGGAGATGAAGGGATCCATATCAAATATGTGGGTGGCCTACATGTTATGCTTGTGTGCAATAATCCGGCCATTGCAAAAAACCTGCTGGATAGAAATAATTATCCAATTAAGAAATGTTATGTTGATCTAAAGGTTTGGAAAGGTGAATATTTTAGTCCAGGGAGATTAGTGTGGGTTGACATTAAAGGGGTCCCATTCAAGTATTGGAATTCTGAAACGTTTAACTCGATTGCTAAATGGTGGGGGGAATCCCATTGAATTCAAGAATTATAACATCCTCCATGGCAAGCAAAACTTAATTTCTGGACAAGTTCTCCTTCACACTTGGGATGATGAACATATTAACGGTGTGGTAAAATTGGTTGCAGGTTCAGTTTTTAAATATGTAAACATTGTTGAATCTGCCGTTGGTATTGAACTAGATCTAGAGAACTTGAACTTGTCTGATTGGGAGGGTTCATCAGAATCAGACGGCACTTCTAATAACTATTCGGAGGACAGTTCAGACGAGCTAGAAGAGGGTGAACTCCGGTCCGGTGGTCGGGGCAATCGCGACGGTGATTACAGAGGTCAGGTGGAAGTTGATGAGTCCTCATGCATGGGGATCAAAAATCTCTTAGATGCAATTAATAATAATGATTGTGCCTCGACTAACGTTCCTGAATCACCTAGAGATGGTCACTTCTCCAATTCCAATTTTGTTGGAACTGAGGCTGATAAGACAGAGAAAAGTGGCAGACCTATTCTGGCGGCTTGCTCCCCTAGGATTAATTCAAATAGATTCAGTACATTGGGCCATGCAGAAGACAATTCCAATCCAGATTTTCACAATTATCCTATTGGGCTTGTTGGGCCTGTGGTGATATCAGGGCCTGATGATCCAAGAGATATGGTTACACTTAAGGATTTGGGTGAGACAGATTGCTCCACAGATGATGATAGCTGCTTTAGTCCTATTCTTGGGCCTCCGATTACTCCTCGAAAACCAATAGCAGGTAGGCCTTCCACAGCTAGTGGGCCGGTGGATTGTCAATCAAATGACAATGATGGGCTTAATGATAATCATGGTAACATAACCAGTAAGCCGATTGACGAAAATCCCTCTAACTTAAAGGAAGAGTCTCATGATATTGATGCCCATAAAATGCCCAGAAGGAATAAAACAACCAATTCGTACAAGTCTGATTCATCCAATTGTTGTTGGAAGTCAATGGGTAATTGGAAAGCATCATCAAAAATTCTACACGCCAATAAATCATCAAGAAAAAGATATAGTCAAGAGGCTCATGGTGGCATTAATTGTGTTACTTGTGGTAGTCGTGGCGTGAGGAGATCCAGAAATTCCAATCAACAAGGCCTCAATTCGAAAAGAAAATCTAGTTCGTCTCGCAACAGTAAGAAGGAAGAGGCTAAACAGTTGATTTCAGAAAGCAGTATAGGGTTGGAGGAATTCGGTGCAAATCTTGGTCTAAAATGGACCAAGAAAGCGATGTAAGTACTTCATCTTCTTCTATCGTATTTTTTTCTTTTAAATGAAGATTTTGTCATTAAATGTTCGTGGGTTTGGGTTCGGGAAAGAAAGTAAATTTGGTGATGTGCGTAAATTATGTATTGCGGAAAGACCTTCCATTTTCGCACTTCAAGAATCAAAATGTCATGCTAAAGATGATATTTGGTTTTTTGGGCTTTGGGGATCCAAGGATTGTGGTTTTTCTCAAAAAGAAATGATCGGTAAATCGGGCGGTCAAATTATTATTTGGGACAAAAATGTATTCGAGGTGAATAGTGATCTTATAAGTGAGTTTTTTATTGCAATTCGGGGTAAATGGAAAAACTCAGGCCATGAATCTATCATTATAAATGTATATGGACCGCATGATGATTTGAATAAAAAAAGGATGTGGGAATCTCTTGATATGTTGCTAGGTAGTACCAGGGTCTCTTGGGTTATTTGTGGAGACTTTAATGAAGTTAGGGATTGTTCAGAAAGATTAAATTGTGAATTCGCTAAAAACCGGGCCAAAATGTTCAATGACTTCATCGATAGAAATATGCTAGTTGATATTCCAATGGGGGGAAGGAAATTCACGAGAGTTAGTGATGATGGAGTTAAGATGAGCAAGTTAGATAGATTTCTTGTATCGAGTGACTTCCTTAGTTTGTGGACGGATTTAAAGGTCATTGCTTTAGATAGAAAGGTTTCGGATCATTGTCCTATTATGATGTCGGATGGTGAAGTCAATTTTGGACCTAAACCATTTAAAATCTTTGATGAATGGTTGTTGGTGGATGGTATTGGAGATGTAATTGCCGAATCATGGAAAGGTACGATGGAAGGTAATCGAAAAGATTGTGTTTTCCGTAACAAGCTAAAAAGGTTAAAAGGGGATCTTAAAGAGTGGAGCAAATCTCATTTTAGGAATCTTGATGTACAAATTGAAAATGCAAAAAAGGTGGCGATGGATCTAGAACTCAAAGCGGAATCAGGTTTTTTAAGTGTTGAGGATCACGAGAATTAGCGTGCGTCGAGAAAAACTTGGCTAGAAAAGGAAAAGGTAAAAACCGGAATGTTGAGACAAAAAGCACGGGTACGTTGGATGACCAATGGTGATGAAAACTCAAAATATTTTCACAACTCACTACGAAGAAATTACAACAAAAATAATATTCGGGGTATTAATGTTAACGGCTGATGGTGTAAAGAACCGTTGATTATCAAAGATGAAGCGATTACTCATTTCAAGAAAATATTCGACGAGAGAGACATGGATCGTCCTAGCCTATAGGGGCTGAATTATTCATCAATCTCAGAATTAGAAGCATCAAGCCTCGAAGTGCCATTCTCGGAAGCTGAAATCTGGGAATCGATAAAGGGTTGTGGAAGTACTAAAGCCCCCGGGCCGGATGGTTTTAACTTGGGTTTTTTCAAACAATTTTGGCACATCATCAAAGAGGATTTAATCGAGGCTATTAATTGGTTTTGGGATCACGGTGAGTTTTCCAAGGGGTGCAACGCTTGTTCGTATCGCTTATCCCTAAGAAAGTGGATCCATTAAATTTTGGAGATTACCGGCCGATTAGTCTTATTGGTAGCTACTAAAACATAATTGCGAAAATGTTGTCTCTTAGGATTCGTAGAGTCGTGCCGCGCCTTGTGGGGATGGAACAAAGTGCCTTCCTTAGTGCGAGATTTATCCTAGATGGTGTCTTAGTGGCGAATGAAGTGGTTGATGATCTCAAGCGTAATAAAAAACATTGTCTTATTTTCAAAGTCAATTTCGAGAAAGTCTTTGATTCGATCAATTGGAACTATCTTCTAGAAGTTATGACTTGTATGGGTTTCGGGGTTAAATGGCAAAAGTGGATGGCATCTTGCTTACAATCTGCCTCAATTTCGGTCTTAATTAATGGCTCCCCGACAGGTGAATTCCATCTAAGGCGGGGTGTTAGGCAAGGTGACCCCCTATCACCTTTTCTTTTCATTATCGCGTCGGAAGGCCTTAACATTCTTACTGAAGTGGCGGTGGACAAAGGCATGTATAAAGGGGTTGAAGTTGGTAACGAGAAGGTTATTATTTCCCATTTACAATACGCGGATGACACAATTTTTTTCGGGGAATGAAGTAAGCGTAATGCTCGAAACTTAATGTATTTACTAGAATGTTTTGAAAGGGCTTCGGGTTTAAAGGTGAACTACAATAAAAGTCACATTTATGGGGTAGGTATTAGCAACTCAGAGGTGGAAGATCTTGCCTCATGGTGTTCTTGTCAAGCGGGTAAGTTACCTTTTATGTATTTGGGTCTCCCTGTGGGTAATAAGATGGAGAAATTGAAAGATTGGTCCCCGGTTATCGAAAAGTTCAACAATCGATTATCGGAGTGGAGAGCTAAAATGATTTCATTCGGTGGTCGTTTGACTCTTGTTAAATCGGTTCTCTCTAGTTTACCGCTCTACTGTTTCTCGATTTTTCGTGCCCCTCCTTGTGTGCTAAAATGTCTAGAGAGTGTGAGACGTATTTTCTTTTGGGGTGGGTCCGGTTCAAACTCTAAAATGTCTTGGGTCAAATGGGAAACAATCCTTCTTCTTCACGAAGAAGGAGGCTTAAATATCATGTCACTCAAATGTAAAAATCTTGCCCTTCTTTGTAAGTGGTGGTGGAGGTTCAAAACCGAAACCAACACTTTGTGGGTCTCGGTGATTCGTAGCATTTATGGTTCTAATGGAGGACTTGTGTTTGGTAACGGGCCTGCCCGTAACCGAAGCACCAGTCTTTGGTTTTTTATTTGTAATGCAGGAAAACACGTTGATGGGCTAGGGATCCCCTTCTCTAGTTCATTTACTCGCGCAATTGGAAATGGGGAGGACACAATGTTTTGGGATGACACTTGGATCGGGAACGTTTGCTTCAAGGAAAGATTCAACAGGCTATTTCGACTTTCACTTGACAAAGCAGCAACAGTGCAAGAGATGGTTCATAACTCAAATGGTGGGCTATCGGTTGGCTATTCTTGGGCCCGTGAGCCCACTGGGCGAACTGCAGTAGAACTTCAAGAGTTGCGTGGGCTAATTCAGCCCATTAAGCTGGTTAGCGAAAAACAAGATGGGTGGCAGTGGGCACTAGACGAAAACAAGGGGTACACGGTTATGGTAATGTCCAAACTCATTGATAGTATCACATTGGTTCGTGAAAATTCGGCGGTAGAGACCTTGCGTAACAGATTAGTTCCAAAAAAAGTGGAGATCTTCATTTAGCGAGCGAGAAGGGGGCGCATTCCGGTTAGACTTGAACTAGACAAAAGGGGTATTGACTTACATAGCGTGAGATGTCCGGTTTGTGATGGGGGTATAGAGTCGGTTGAACACATTCTTTTTTCTTGCCAATTCGCTCAAGAGGTGTGGTTAAAAGTTCTAAATTGGTGTGGATACAATACGTCAATTTTCGGCTTCGACGACATCTTTAATGGGACTTTTGGTTCGCTAGCTACAGACAACAAAAAAATTTGCTGGCAAGCGGTTTGTTGGATTGTTTGTTATTTGCTTTGGAAGAATCGTAATGAAAAGGTTTTCAAGAATAAAATTTGGGCGGTTCCTTCACTAATCTTGGAAATTCAAACCCTATCTTTCGACTGGCTTTCGAGGAGACAAAATCGACATAAGCTCGAATGGCATAATTGGTTTTCTAACCCCATATCATGCTAGTTGCAATCTTTGCAACCTAATTTGTGTGTAGTTTTCTATATTTTCTTGTTGTTTTTTTAAGTGGCCGCAATGGCACCTTTGTACTTATATCGTTGATTAATATAATTCCTACTTGCTTTTCAAAAAAAAAATTCTTTCGGTTTTAAACATTTAACTTATACACTTGGTTTAATAGCCACTGTTAAAATACTAGTAAAGAAGTAGTTGTATTAGAATCTAGCGCTCTCTGATAATAAAGAACAGCCCTAGTCTTATATACTGACTACCCACTTCTAGTAAAAATTTTAAAAATTTTTAAATAAATGAACTCAAAATCATGTTTATACATATTTATGAACGATAAAACTAGGTATTAACACCGAAATTATTGTTGCCTCGAAAAGAACATAAATTGAGAAACAATCCAAAACACTTGAATTCATTTAAAATGGAATAAAAGAGAATAAAAAGGCAAAGAAAGAAAAATAAAACCCAAGTGTGAGAAAAATTTACCAAGTTATTTAAAACATATATCACATATTTTTGTACAAATAATTGAAGATACTTTTGTTTTGGACGATATTAATCAGTTTTACCCAGTTTATTGTAATATAAATGGAATTTAAAAGGAAGTAAAGTCTTCTGAGAAAAAGACATGCGCTTCTTGATTTAGGTCAGGAAGTTGTCGTCCAGACCAGTTGTAGAGTCTACGAAAAACCTTGAAAAGTTTTCTCGAAAATCAGCTGGAAATCCACGGACCTCAGCATCAAATAGGGTCGCCAAGTGGTCAGACTTATCCTAACCATGAGAGGATCTGTCTCGTACAATGGGGGATACCGTGCAAATTAGCTTATAAGACTAATGAATTAGATCCCCAGAAAGGATAATCTCCTTAAAAGATTAAAAATCAGCATTTAAGCCTGATATTACTCAATCCTTGAGATTGACTTTAAAATATTGAGAATTACAAACTCATGGAATTCAATGATATCTAAACTCGAGCTTGAACGAGAAAATATTTTGATCAAATTAAAACCGATTTGTTTTCTGAAAACCTATTTTCAATGCGTTCATTACCATTGGGTCACCTGAACGTGTTGCTTGAAAACCTATCATCAGAATTCATTAGGTCACCTGAACCAAATCGGGTGTCAACCGTAAGAACGGTGGTTGCATAGCATGGTCGAAGACATGACCTTGTGCCAAACCGAAAAGCTATAGGGTGATCTTTACTATTGCTCCTACAAAGGATAGTAATTGCATCCGACACGTTTTTGACCATAATTATTTGCATGTCATGGGACATTGCCTTAACAGTTGCTTGTTCAACGCTTTCCTTTACAACCGGACGGTAGTTTACCGAAAGGTAATATACGAAGCAAGTATACTGGACGTGTTGCTTTTCTAATACAAGGTTAGCAAGTGGGTGACACAAAACCATAAGTTTTGAGCTAAAATTTTCAAATCTGAAACCCACAAAACCCACAAAAATATTTTGCAAACACCGGTGAAGGGTTATTCCGAAAAACTTATCTAGGGTAAAAGCTAGATTGAATTTTCAAAAGATCAAATATTTTCATAAAGATCCAATTTCCTTAAAGGATCTAAATTTTCATAGTCATGTGAGACTGTAAACCACATCGTTACTATCATTGTTCACACCGCTGTATCAAAATCACTGATGTACAAAGTGTGAAGAATAAAGAAGTGATTCTAGTAAAGTTATATTCAAGTTCTATATTGCTTGAGGACAAGCAATGCTCAAGTGTGGGAATATTTGAGAATGCTAAAAACGAACACATATTTCATAGCATTATCCTTCATGAAAGACAAGCTTTTAGTTGCAATTGTTCTATTTTCAAGTGATTATCGTTTAAATAATAAAAGGTGAAGACAAAAGACCGATTCGACGATTTGAAGACACAAACGACCAAAATGCTAAAAAGTACAAAGTACAATCCAAGTGGTTCAATTTATTGATAAGAAACGTCTAAAAATTACAAGAGTACAAGCTGTGAAACGCAAAGTACAAGATTTCTCAGTGTACGAAAGGACGTTCGAAAATCCGGAACCGAAACCTGAACCAACTATCAACGCGCGAGTCAACGGAGCTAAAATTACAAGTCAATGATGCACAAGAATATAATATAATATATATATAATTATATAAAATTATATATATTATATTATATATTAAATAAAAGCAAGCCGCCCACGTTTTAAACTCAATATGGTGTGATCCAGCTGGCCATACGATCGCATGGCCTAGAAGAACAAACTCCATGCGATCGCATGGAGTCCTGTAGCTGCCCAAGTCCTATGAATAGCAACGTTTTCGGTCGAATTATGTACACCTTTTTCTACTTCAATCTCTCAATCTATATTTATATTTATAATTTTAATTTTAATATTAAGTTAATAATAATAATAAGGTTATAGTATCGAATATTTTAAGGTTTTGTAACTCGAAACTCTGTCCGTGTAACACTACGCTATTAAATATCATTGTAAGCTATGTTCTCCCTTTTTAAATTAATGTCTCGCAGCTAAGTTATTATTATCCTTATTTAAGCCGAAGTAATCGTGATGTTAGACTAAATATTAAGACGGGGTTATTGGGCTTTGGACCATAATTGGGGTTTGGACAAAAACCGACACTTGTGGAAATTGGACTATGGGCTATTAATAGGCTTTATATTTGTTTAAGTGAATGATAGTTCGTTAATTTAATATAGAGAATTACAATTTGACGTATCTATAAAAAAACACATACGCTCGATCGGATACGATGGGCGGGATATTTATAAATACTAATAATCGTTCATTTGACCGGACACGGGAATGGATTAATAGTCAATGGACTCATTAAAACAGGGGTGGATTACATACAAGGAAAATTAGTGTAATTGTTAACAACGTATTAAAACCTTGGGTTACACACAGTCGATAACCTGGTGAAATTATTAACAAAGTATTAAGACCTTGTTACAGTTTAAATCCCCAATTAGTTGGAATATTTGACTTCGGGTATAAGGGTAATTTGACGAAGACTCTCGCACTTTATAATTATGACCGATGGACTATTATGGACAAAACCAGATGGACATATCGAATAATCCAGGACAAAGGACAATTAACCCATGGTAATAAATTAAAATCAACACGTCAAACATCATGATTACGGAAGTTTAAATAAGCATAATTCCTTTATTTTATATCTCATCGCACTTTTATTAATCGTTATTTTATTTATCGTACTTTAAATTATTGCACTTTTATTCATCGCACTTTTATTTATCGTCATTTACTTTATGCTTTAAATTAAGTTATTATTTTGCATTAGGACTTAAAATCGACAAACCGGTCATTATGGTAAAAACCCCCTTTTATAATAATAATACTACTACTAATATATATATATATATATATATATATATATATATATATATATATATATATATATATATATATATATATATATATATATATATATACAAATATAGTTAATAAAAATATAGCGTTAAACTCAGCTAGCTCCCTGTGGAACGAACCAGACTTACTAAAAACTACACTACTCTACGATTAGGTACACTGCCTATAAGTGTTGTAGCAAGGTTTAGGTATATCCATTCAATAAATAAATAAATAACTTGTGTAAAATTGTAGCGTATTTAATAGTATTTAATATTAACTATAATAGTATTTCGTACTACACCTTGCACACATCAAAGGTCTCAGTGGCTTTGGTCATTTTGATAGAGTGATCGAAGAATACTAACCTTTTTATGGCTGGCCGGAATATATGTCGGATGATCGGAGATATGCGTAGGGTGATCGGAATTTTTTATAAAGCGTGTTGGAGACTGAATTGCTAAAAAGTGGAAATGAGACGTTTTTGCGTGTATTTATAGGCAAATGTGAAATAGTAATGTTATCGTGGGTTTACATGTGTCTTGATCTAACGGTCCTTATTTGCAACCACTAAGTCATCATTGGTTGTCGTTTCCACCATAGGGCGCGTGGCTCACGCGCGCTGTGTTGCTGCTACTTTATGTCTTGTCAGCTGAACAGGCTTCTGTGGCAGTGTCAGGCATTAAATGGCCTCGAACTACACGCGGAGAATTTAATGCTGGATGTTTTCTTTTTTCTTTTTTCTTTTTTTTCGCTTAAATATTTGATATCATATGGCTTGCGACACATAACATCAAACTGGGGGGACATAATGATACCGCAACCCGCATGCGCATTCTATATGTATGCGAGCAATCACTAGCGTGCGTACGCATGAACTTTATATGCGGTAGCGTATTGAATGCCTTTGTTCCCGGAATGGCGGTTACTTGGCCATCAAGCCTAAATATCTTTTCCATAATTATATCCGAGATTCGGGGAGTTTGTTATGGAAAGAATTATCATGACCTTGGATGATTCTAGAATTAGGGTTTGCCTATATATACTAACCCTAATTATCATTCCAGGGACATCACATTTATGTGGCTCACAATACGTAATCATTATCATCATCCATCGAAGGTTAACAGGTTAGTCACTCTCGACGGTTTCCTACAGCCTTATTCGGACCTTCGATCGACGACCGTCATCGAAGGTGGACTTAATCACCTAGCCACCCCGCCGACATCATCATGTTGGCCAGGGTTATTCATGGTAGCCGGACCGAAGAGCTAAGTTCTAAGATCCTTAAACCTCTTTTAAACGTATTGAACATGCATATTAACCTCTTGGAAAATATATGCACGATCACGTGGGAAGTGGGGTCCAAGGACCTTAAATAAAAAAAAAGTGTTTAAACACTTCTAAGAGAATCGAGTCCTCCCATGTTGTTCTTAGGAAGTAAAGTCTTCCGAACTTGTAAGTAAAGTCTTACAAGTTAAGTTTGTTTCAAAAGATCATTGCTTGAAAGTAAAGTCTTTCAGGTTTCGTGCAATAGACCCACCGAAAAATTTACACCCAAGGTAGGTCGCTTAAGTGCAACTACCCGTGCGGCTGTCCCATAATCGAGAAGGATTTTATGCACACCGCCTTTTGAGCAAAATTTTAGAAATGATGGACCTCTTATTTAGCCACGTGGGGCCCTAATTCCACGAACCCCCTTCAATGCATTCGTCCTACTATGAGAGAAACCATAGAGTTGTGATAGAAATCTTGATGAGTGCCGATTATCCTATGCCCAGATTAACGTTAAAGATAGGGGTAACCAGTCCCCTACGCTTTGGCGCACCCACCTTAACCTAAATTTGGAATTGACGATTTTATATGGAATTGACGGATTATTGGTGTTTTGTGGGCATGGAGACGGAAGAGGGATAACATTGTTGGTTGATTAGAGGGCCATATTTGTTGAAGGCGTATATTTTATTTATGATAGACTCAGTGTTGAAAACTTGAACCTTGTGATTGCTATGTTGAAGACTATGCGGTATGCAATTATTGTTTCTGAAGATTGATATCGGTATGTCTTGATTTCTTAATTGTTGAAGACTTGTCCAAGTTTGTTTGTTTCTACATTAGTTGATTTTATTTGAAGATAGACTTGCTTGAGGACAAGCAAGGTTCAAGTGTAGGGGATTTGATATCGCTCAAATTATACATATTTATTATCGCGATATCAGTTCATTATTGTTTGTTATTCAAGGAAATGTAAAGACTTTTGTTATTTATTGAGCTAAAATGATAAATATTGCTCCAGAGGTCTTCGGGTTAGTGTTTTAGTGATTTCTTGCTAAGTTTTGGTGATATTTGAGCTTAAAGTACGTTTAGATGCAAGAAAATGAATTTTTGCTGAGTCTGGATTGAACCCCGGCCGTGATAGATGGTGTCCCGGTCGTAATAAGTGAAAGAACCCGTTCATATACATTATAAATGATTCACAATAGTTGATTACATTGCGAGGTATTTGACCTCTATATGATACATTTTACAAACATTGCATTCGTTTTTAAAAGACAATCTTTCTTTACATCGAAAATTGACAGGCATGCATACCATTTCATAATATCCACTATCCAACTATAAATTGATTTAATAATAATCTTTGATGAACTCAATGACTCGAATGCACGTTCTTCGAAATATGCTATGAAAGACTCTAAGTAATATCTTTAAAATGAGCAAATGCACAGCGGAAGATTTCTTTAACACCTGAGAATAAACATGCTTTAAAGTGTCAACCAAAAGGTTGGTGAGTTCATTAGTTTATCATAATCATTTATTTCCATCATTTTAATAGAACACGAGAATTTCATTTCCAGTTCTCTTAAATATACGTCCCATGCATAGAGACAAAAATAATCATTCATATGGTGAACACCTGGTAACCGACATTAACTAGATACATATAAGAATATCCCCTATCACTCCGAGATCCTCCTTCGGACATGATATAAATTTCGAAGTACTAAAGCATCCGGTACTTTGGATGGGTTTTGTTAGGCCCAATAGATCTATCTTTAGGATTCGCGTCAATTAGGGTGTCTGTTCCCTAATTCTTAGATTACCAGACTTTAATAAAAAGGGGCATATTCGATTTCGATAATTCAACCATATAATGTAGTTTCAATTACTTGTGTCTATTTCGTAAAACAGTTATAAAAACAGCGCATGTATTCTCAGTCCCAAAAATATATATTACAAAAGCATTTAAAAAGGGATTAATGAAACTCACCATACTGTATTTCGTAGTAAAAATACATATAACGTCATTGAACAAGTGCAAGGTTGGCCTCAGATTCACGAACCTAAATTAATTATATATATTTATGTGTTGGTCAATATTTGTCTAACAAATTAGGTCAAGTCATAGTGTACCACAATCCTAATGCTCGAGACTAATATGCAAAAGTCAACCAAAGTAAATTTGACTCAAAATAATTTCCAAAAATCTATACATGATTAATATATAGTTTAAATATCGTTGTTTTATATTTTTAAATATTTTTAAAAGATTTATTAGAGTAAATAATATAATTTATTTATTAATAAATAAAATTTTATATTAAATTTATACAATAAAATATACTTTTATATATATTAAGTAATAAAATTTATAGGGTTCATTTAATATCATAAAGATAATATGATAGGTATTATTAAAGTAAGTTATTACACGTAGTAAAATATGTTTGTATCACATATTTATTTTATAAAATAATATCTATAATGATAGTAAGTAAAAGTTGTATTATTTTGTAATAATAATTATTATTATAAAAATATCAATATTTATAATTACTAAGATGACGTTATGATAAAACGATAATTCTAATTATGATAACTTTAATATTTACGATAATTTTTAATATTATCTTTAAAATAATAATTCTATTTAAAATAATAATAATAATGATATTTTATAGTAACAATGACATTTCTATTAAAATGATAATTTTTGTTAAAATGATAGTTTTAATACTAACGATACTTTTAATAATAATAGTAATGATAAAAATAATAAGAACGATAATTTTATCTAAATCAATATCTTATAATATTTTAATTTCATCATGATACTCTTACCCATTATTTCCTAATCGTTTTGTTTAATAGCTTTTAATCGTCTTTTATATCGTGTTCATAATAATGATAATAATAGTAATCAAAATAATTAGGTGTTACAAATATTTGTTTTAATTACACTAATATTAATAATGATAGTTACTATAACATTATTAACGATAATACTAATAATTATCTTAATGATAATATAGTAATAATAATAATAACAATAACAATAACCATTTTTAAATAATGATAATAATAATAATAATAATACCAATAATAATAATAATAATAATAATAATTGGATAATAATAATAATACTAATTATAACTTTAACGATAATAACGATAGTAATAATAAAAAAAAAATAACAATTTTTAATGATAAATCCCTTTTATTGATAGAGATAATAATAATGATAATAATAAGATAAAACTAGAATGACGATAAAAACGACGATAATAATAATCATTTTTAATAAAAATATCGAAAATTCAATTGATTATAACTTCTAATCCGTTCATCGAAACCATTCCATATCTAAAGGAAAAGTTCTTAATTTTTCGCTAGCTTTCCAAGGACATGCATATCTTATACCTTATCTCAACCGCAAGTGTAACTAATTCAACATTCAACCTAACCTGTCTAATGGCAATATCAAAAGTACAAGCATGCATAATCCTAAATACTCGAGCACTAGTCAGGGATACACTATTAGTATGTAAAAGTTAAATTATGAGTACTCACGTATCAATATTGAGATTCAATATTGCAGGAAAGGTACGTAGACGCAACGGAAATGATAAACACTATATTGACCTCACGAGCATACCCATGAACCATACTCAATCACCTCCATAGCTATAACCCATAATTTCCTTAATCCTATCCCACTCGAAAAACAATTTCAAAATCACTCGGACAGCACTCCGTCGTAATATTTTATGTATACTAATAATATCTTGAAATAATACGGAGTAAATATATATATATGTAAATCGATTGAGAGAGTTTAGAGAAAAATATTTTCAAGTTTCTATGAAATAATGAAACTTATTGAATTCTATTTATAATAGATTTTTGAATTATTAAAGTGAATTATTAAAGTATGAATTATTAAAGTGAATTATTAAAGTATGAATTATTAAAGTGAATTATTAAAGTATGAATTATTAAAGTGAATTATTAAAGTATGAATTATTAAAGTGAATTATTAAAGTATGAATTATTAAAGTGAATTATTAAAGTTAAAGTAAAGTAAAAATAAAGTAAAGGTAAAGTTTAAGTATAGTAAAAGTATAAAACTATGTACGTATAATACGCATATAAATATATAATATTAATTTAAATCGTTATATATATTTAATAAAATAAAATATAAATATCGTTATCTTTATCATACTAGTTAAGTAATGAGTTGTCAAAAGTGGTTCTAGATATTTATAAAAGTTATATACGTTTTAATAATAAAGTTCTTTTTAAACTGAAAACGTTTTTGTACGTTTGAAACTAAATAGATCAATCGAGTCTTTATGAGATTCAATCTTCCACTATCCTTTGTCTAGTTCTCAATGATTGACAATTTGTTCTTATTTATAAATCACTTTACCATTTTCCGAATATTGTTAAAATGGAAAGATTTCTCAAATCAACGTGGGCCTTTCAACAGAGACTTGTAATCATAATTCAATATATCTGATAATTCAATCATTTGATCTTATCTTCTAATTCCATTGATAAACATTTTGAAACAGATACAATCATATAAAGTATTTAATCTAATATTTTGTTTACGTTTCAAGTTATAATATATATACACATATACATATATAATCATATTCGTTTAATGGTTCGTGAATCGTTGGAACTTGGTCGAGGTTGAATGAATGTATGAACATAGTTTAAAATTCTTGAAATTTAACTTAACAAATATTGCTTATCGTGTCAGAAACATATAAAGATTAAAGTTTAAATTTGGTTGGAAATTTCCGGGTTGTCACAGTACCTACCCGTTAAAGAAATTTCGTCCCGAAATTTGAGTGGAAAGGTCGTGAATGATAATAAGTATGTTTTCATGATGCATACGGGCTGAAAATTAGAGTTTTATCATCAGCGAATAATTTGGATAAACAATCCATTTATATGAAGAGTAAGAATGAAGCTAACATAGAAGAGTGAAATGAGTAAGTATAGATTCATCTTATCATTTGACGTAGATATGATTGATTCCCAGATTTCAAGGGATTTAAAGAAAATCTTCTTAATAAGATTTGACTCTCCGGTAATCAAGGGAATTAGGATCCGCTTTAAATGCGATCGTCCATTTTAATTGTTTTGTCGGAGATTTTCTTATAAATTCACCTCCTTCGTTTCCTTACAACTCACACCTTCTGTTGATGTATTTTATGCAAGTCCCTAGACATCTACCCACGTCCATTGCAGGTACAACAGTTTATAGGCCACCATGATTGCTCGTTATTATCCTCTCCGTGTTTGTATGTGGTTATAGGAACTGCAAAAACGAGATTTAGATGTTTGACTATGTTAGACTTAGTCAGACGTACGAGTGAAGCCTCACTAGTACAGCTGACAGGCTCATACGTACGGCTGATGCTGAGCTAAGTCACAATTACAACCTAAATGAGAAGACACGAGTGAGTGATCACCCGTACGGCTGATGAAGCCAACTCGTACGTGTGATGAATGAATCGTATGGGTGAGTCAACAACAGGGGTATATAAAGTCTTATGTTCTTCAATTTTAGGTTAAGCCTCTCATTTGTTACACACACTCAGATCTAGTGAGCTCCTCCAATTTTCTCTCAGTTCAAATCACCCAGGAGGTGAATAATAGCTCTAGGTGTTGATCTAATCACACTTGATTTAGTTGTGGTTTGACTAAATTAATCAAAAAAAAAACTTAACCTATTCACTAGAGGGTTTGATTCACTTATTCCGCCATTGTGTGAGTTAAATCTGTTAATTTCTAAGTTCCTAGTCATGTTTCATCACCTTCTATTCTTTCCCCCTTAACTCATATTTTAAAGTATTCATCAATATGCTCCATCCAGTTCTGATTCTCGATATACTTCTAACTTTTATATCGGTCATTCTTCTTTTTCATCTACAGCCGGAAGAATCTATTTACTTCTACTATACTCTTGGGTTTATAGTGTTTCTAGTTTTCTCGTGTCTTTATATTGCTACATGCATCGATATATATGGTTTATAATTTCTGGTTTATCGTTGGGCTTTATATGTTCCCTTATATTTCAAAGTCTCTGCTTCTGTCTTCTATAATCATTATCATTCACAGTTAATGCTCTCTTTTATTTGCTGCAATTTATACCCCAATTTCTATTTCGGAGTTTTGTCCTTTTGTTTCTTCTTCTTGCGATTAAGCACCGCTTGTAATGGTCCAGAATTCACAGATATGAATTTCGGAATGAACATTGTTAATGCTCTAGGAAGGAAATTATGATGGCACGATCTTGACTTGTCAAATTACTAGAATACCTTGGAAAAGGCCGAATCATCAAGAAATATTTTCTTGATATTTTAGAGGTTAAATAGAATACAAGAGTCGTATAACATGGCACATGATGATATTATGATCTGTGAATCATCACGTTCCATTTAGAAACTCAGCATGACTTACTGTAATATAATCACGTTGATCAAGTGTCATTATATTATACTAATTCATGCTTCAGTTCCCAACACTACTTCAAAATATTCCTATTTTAAACTTGAATGTTTCAGAATTTAGAAACTAAAATAGTTTCTTTTATGATGTAATACAGATAGTGCGAAGAGGTAAATGACTTCAAATAAGAAAAATTAAGAAAATATCTTCAGAAATATGGAGGATATTTATAATGAAAGATATGATAATATTTTAGAATTTCTAATATCAGAGGATGATGAAGAATATTGTCCGCAGGGGTTTAGAGTCAGGAGCAAGGTATTCGTTAATGACTTCAGCAGGTACTGAATCATTTGGATGCTTTGAAATCAGGTTCAGTCTTTGTAATTTGTCCAAAGCCTCCTTCCTACTTTGCTCAATCCGTTTTCCAGTTCCAAAACTTCTCTTTTTCTGCGCTTTGCCAGCACACTTCATCATTATCATCCAGCTTTTACCGTTTAAAGTCGTTTTTAGTTTTTGCTGCTTCATCAGCATTTTTTCCATTTTCGGAGAACCAATTCTTAGTTCGGAGTGTTTTTCAGAAACTTCACATTCAAATTAAGTCCAGAAGATAGACGTTATATATACACATATAACTGTTGGCGTAGACATGCTGCGAGATTTCAATATACTGATTGCTAATTCCCAATGATTCGTATGGCAATTCTCATTACAAGATGCGAATGAGTAAATGATGGGGTTTCAATAAATAATTATAATGATTTTTTGGAGAGGCTAAAGTCAAAGGGTAATGAAGTTGTTGGTACATCTGCTAATAATGTGGTGGAATGTAAAAGGTTCCCTGGTAACGATGGTGTATATCTCAAGGTTATAATAAGGTTAGTCTGACTGAAAAGTTGAAGTTGACTTGCTGGAGCTGTGACAAAACTGGCTACTTTGAATAGGAGTCGCAAAGTTATTTTTGCTAATAAATGCCAAAGAATCTGACGCGGATACGTTGTTTAAACTTTTACTTTGGTTTCAAGAGTTTTTTGGGTACATAACTGTGGGTAACATGTGGTTGGATTATCATCTCGATTGCTCATCATTCGAAGTGTCTTCAGAAATTTTCGAATGGTTTGAACACAGATTGTAATCGTTAACATACATTTGATGTTCTAACACAGTTTTGAAGTCAAAATATAGCTTGTGAAAGATGTAAGGATCTAAGAGTGATGATTTTGGTCATATCTCGAGTTGAATTTTGAGATTTCAAAATCAGAATATGTAATTAAATTTTGAATGAGTATGGTTGTTTTGATTTCTATAAAAGAATGTATATTGTTGTAAAAGTAGGGAGTATAATGGATAATTTGCTGAATCAGACTCGAAGAATGTAACATATTAATTGTGAATTTATATATCTCTCGGGTATTACCTACCCGTTAAAAAAAAATTCACAATTAATATTTTGTACAAAGGAATTTTATTACAGTCTTTATGAAAATATATATATGTATATTTTCTTCAGATGTAACATAGATTTAATGAGTTAATGTTAAATTAAACTCATTTGATTTACGGTTGAAACTAGAATTTAATAATCCCTAAAGTCTTTAAAAAGTACATAACTTTTACGCAGTATTTCTTTAATGACATTGAAATTATGAATCAATACTTCGTTATTTGTTGATGTATGATGTTCGGTTCGTGGAATTCTTGTGAATTTCCCAAAGTACGAATGATGTTATCTGAAAAGTTTCGAGTACATCGATGATGAAAGTGTAAAATCAAATATATACTTGATTTATTATGAATTGGAATTTGTTGAATTGCGACAGAGATTGTAGTTAACGCTGGTTAAGTTGTGGCCGAAGGACGTACATTATTGCATATTTGTAATATGAATTAACCGAGTAGTTAAGATTCACACACAATAGTTTAGCACGGAAAGATTTATTTCAAAATATATATATATATATATATATATATATATATATATATATATATATATATATATATATATATATATATATATATAATATACATATAATTTCTTGAGAGGGAATGAGTTAATTCTTCATAACTCGTTGATACAATATACACGTTATTGATTCGTAATGATGTCCACAGTGATTCTTGAACTGACGGAGTTTGTGATGTTATCTGTGTTGTTGATTCGGATGTTGACTGTACTGACGATGCTGGTAACGCTGACGGTACTGTTGATGCTGTTGGTAAAGCAAGTTTAGCTTGTTAATCACGCAAGTTTAGATGGTGTCCCGGTCGTAATAAGTGAAAGGACCCATTCATATACAATATAAACGATTCACAATAGTTGATTACATTGCGAGGTATTTGACCTCTATATGATACATTTTACAAACATTGCATTCGTTTTTAAAAGACAATCTTTCTTTACATCGAAAATTGACAGGCATGCATACCATTTCATAATATCCACTATCCAACTATAAATTGATTTAATAATAATCTTTGATGAACTCAATGACTCGAATGCACGTTCTTCGAAATATGCTATGAAAGACTCCAAGTAATATCTTTAAAATGAGCAAATGCACAGCGGAAGATTTCTTTAACACCTGAGAATAAACATGCTTTAAAGTGTCAACCAAAAGGTTGGTGAGTTTATTAGTTTATCATAATCATTTATTTCCATCATTTTAATAGACCACAAGAATTTCATTTCCAGTTCTCTTAAATATACGTCCCATGCATAGAGACAAAAATAATCATTCATATGGTGAACACCTGGTAACCGACATTAACTAGATACATATAAGAATATCCCCTATCACTCCGAGATCCTCCTTCGGACATGATATAAATTTCGAAGTACTAAAGCACCCGGTACTTTGGATGGGTTTTGTTAGGCCCAATAGATCTATCTTTAGGATTCGCGTCAATTAAGGTGTCTGTTCCCTAATTCTTAGATTACCAGACTTTAATAAAAAGGGGCATATTCGATTTCGATAATTCAACCATAGAATGTAGTTTCAATTACTTGTGTCTATTTCGTAAAACAGTTATAAAAACAGCGCATGTATTCTCAGTCCCAAAAATATATATTACAAAAGCATTTAAAAAGGGATTAATGAAACTCACCATACTGTATTTCGTAGTAAAAATACATATAACGTCATTGAACAAGTGCAAGGTTGGCCTCAGATTCACGAACCTAAATTAATTATATATATTTATGTGTTGGTCAATATTTGTCTAACAAATTAGGTCAAGTCATAGTGTACCACAATCCTAATGCTCGAGACTAATATGCAAAAGTCAACCAAAGTAAATTTGACTCAAAATAATTTCCAAAAATCTATACATGATTAATATATAGTTTAAATATCGTTGTTTTATATTTTTAAATATTTTTAAAAGATTTATTAGAGTAAATAATATAATTTATTTATTAATAAATAAAATTTTATATTAAATTTATATAATAAAATATACTTTTATATATATTAAGTAATAAAATTTATAGGGTTCATTTAATATCATAAAGATAATATGATAGGTATTATTAAAGTAAGTTATTACACGTAGTAAAATATGTTTGTATCACATATTTATTTTATAAAATAATATCTATAACGATAGTAAGTAAAAGTTGTATTATTTTGTAATAATAATTATTATTATAAAAATATCAATATTTATAATTACTAAGATGACGTTATGATAAAACGATAATTCTAATTATGATAACTTTAATATTTACGATAATTTTTAATATTATCTTTAAAATAATAATTCTATTTAAAATAATAATAATAATGATATTTTATAGTAACAATGACATTTCTATTAAAATGATAATTTTTATTAAAATGATAGTTTTAATACTAACGATACTTTTAATAATAATAGTAATGATAAAAATAATAAGAACGATAATTTTATCTAAATCAATATCTTATAATATTTTAATTTCATCATGATACTCTTACCCATTATTTCCTAATCGTTTCGTTTAATAGCTTTTAATCGTCTTTTATATCGTGTTCATAATAATGATAATAATAGTAATCAAAATAATTAGGTGTTACAAATATTTGTTTTAATTACACTAATATTAATAATGATAGTTACTATAACATTATTAACGATAATACTAATAATTATCTTAATGATAATATAGTAATAATAATAATAACAATAACAATAACCATTTTTAAATAATGATAATAATAATAATAATAATAATACCAATAATAATAATAATAATAATAATAATAATAATAATAATAATAATAATAATAATAATAATAATAATAATAATAATAATTGGATAATAATAATAATACTAATTATAACTTTAACGATAATAACGATAGTAATAATAAAAAAAAATAACAATTTTTAATGATAAATCCCTTTTATTGATAAAGATAATAATAATGATAATAATAAGATAAAACTAGAACGACGATAAAAACGACGATAATAATAATCATTTTTAATAAAATATCGAAAATTCAATTGATTATAACTTCTAATCCGTTCATCGAAACCATTCGATATCTAAAGGAAAAGTTCTTAATTTTTCGCTAGCTTTCCAAGGACATGCATATCTTATACCTTATCTCAACCGCAAGTGTAACTAATTCAACATTCAACCTAACCTGTCTAATGGCAATATCAAAAGTACAAGCATGCATAATCCTAAATACTCGAGCACTAGTCAGGGATACACTATTAGTATGTAAAAGTTAAATTATGAGTACTCACGTATCAATATTGAGATTCAATATTGCAGGAAAGGTACGTAGACGCAACGGAAATGATAAACACTATATTGACCTCACGAGCATACCCATGAACCATACTCAATCACCTCCATAGCTATAACCCATAATTTCCTTAATCCTATCCCACTCGAAAAACAATTTCAAAATCACTCGGACAGCACTCCGTCGTAATATTTTATGTATACTAATAATATCTTGAAATAATACGGAGTAAATATATATATGTAAATCGATTGAGAGAGTTTAGAGAAAAATATTTTAAAGTTTCTATGAAATAATGAAACCTATTGAATTCTATTTATAATAGATTTTTGAATTATTAAAGTGAATTATTAAAGTATGAATTATTAAAGTGAATTATTAAAGTATGAATTATTAAAGTGAATTATTAAAGTATGAATTATTAAAGTGAATTATTAAAGTATGAATTATTAAAGTGAATTATTAAAGTTAAAGTAAAGTAAAAATAAAGTAAAGGTAAAGTTTAAGTATAGTAAAAGTATAAAACTATGTACGTATAATACGCGTATAAATATATAATATTAATTTAAATCGTTATATATATTTAATAAAATAAAATATAAATATCGTTATCTTTATCATACTAGTTAAGTAATGAGTTGTCAAAAGTGGTTCTAGATATTTATAAAAGTTATATACATTTTAATAATAAAGTTCTTTTTAAACTGAAAACGTTTTTGTACGTTTGAAACTAAATAGATCATTCGAGTCTTTATGAGATTCAATCTTCCACTATCCTTTGTCTAGTTCTCAATGATTGACAATTTGTTCTTATTTATAAATCACTTTACCATTTTCCGAATATTGTTAAAATGGAAAGATTTCTCAAATCAACGTGGGCCTTTCAACAGAGACTTGTAATCATAATTTGTCATAACCCGTCCTTAACCATAAGAACAAGTTAGATAACGTATGATTTCATTGCGAGGTATTGACCTCTATATGCGACATTTTTAAAAGAACAACTGCATTTATTTTACATTACAAACCATAACTCTTATGATAATACAAGCTTTAGACAATATAAAGATGATTATCGTTTAGCGATAATCTTAGACTTACAAACTTTACATGTGATGATAACAATACGATTTCTAGCATATTTTATATTACAACTCCTCGGATATGCAGTTTTATTTTTGACACAAATATGCATACTCAAGATCTTGCTTAAATTCAACATGTTGCAGCGGAAGCTTCTAATTATCACCTGAGAATGAACATGCTTAAAACGTCAACATAAAGTTGGTGAGATATAGGTTTAATGCCGGCAGCAATATATATATATAGACCACAAGATTTTATATATAAACATTTTAATACAAATATTCTAAGTGGTTGAGCACTTGGTAACCATACTTAACATTTAATCACGTCGCATATTCCCTTTATTATGAAATCTTACTACACCGTACCAAGTGTAGTCACGAAATGAAGTACTGTGCAACCGTTGAATACTGGTCGTCCAGTCCGGTTGGGGTTGTCAGGCCCGATAGATCTATCAACAGGATTCGCGTTTACAATACCGCTGTAAATAGTAGTTACCAAGCTACAGGGAAGTATGCCAGTGGTACAACTCAACGTAGAATATATTTTTCAGTTACTTGTGTCCATAACGTAAAACATAAAATACATGTATTCTCATCCCGAAATACTTAGAGTTTAAAAGTGGGACTATATACTCACTTTTGCCTTGAAGATATATATATTTTGACTTGGTCTCCGGTTGATATCACGAACCTATCCATATATAATATATCAATATATTTTCATTTTAAACAATCGTCACGTATATATACTTATAATACTTTTAATGTCTTCTTAGTCCGTAGTTAGCAATTCAATTTTAATGGTTCATATTTAGGTGTTCAATAAATAAATAAAACCCCCATCGAAATAAGTAAAACCCCCATCGTATTCGTATTGGTCGGGATTAATCTTGACCCACGGTACCATGTTGTCAAATGACGTGTTGCGTACATAAAGTACCGGTGTTGTCAAATGACGTGTTGCGTACGTACATGAAGTCTTATGATTAATCTTCTCGTGTTGTTTACGGGTGATCCTGAAATATATAAAATTAAATTATGAGTACATATATATAAAATATCATGTTATTTTAGAAAGATGTGATTTATTTAATTTTTCTCCAATTATTTTCGTGGCTAAACTAGTTTTGGATATCCGATCTTGTTTTGGTCATAGTTTCTTCGTTACAACTCCGTTTTCGTTGGTTCAACTTGCCACTTCCTTGGATCGAGTCCTTCTTTAAGAATATGAACTGTAAATACCTTAGTTTGTATTCGAAATCACAGGTCATAGGTCAAACTTTAGTGAAACTTATGAAGTTAATCATTTTCCCTTATGCAAACAACATTAAATGATTATTTTTCTAAAAATACTTATACTTTGAGTTAAATCATGAAATTTTTATGTGTTATCATATTCATAGTAAATATCATTTTTCCAGAAAATAAACCTCCAATTCAAGGTTCAAAATAGTTTTTAATTATCCAACCCAAAACAGCCCCCGGTTGCACTCCGACGTCGTAAATTCAGTTTTTAAGGTGTTCTTTGAAAAACCAAGTTATACCTTGTTAAATTAGCATATATTTATGATATATTACAGGTCTTGAAGTATTTTAAAAGTTAAGTTAGAAGGATCTATTTAGTTTGCAAACAAGTTTGAAATCATTCAAACTATGTTCTTGTTGTTAAAATTGTATACCATAAAATAAGATAGCTATATATATATGAATCGAATAAGGTTATGAACAAAGTTACTACCTCAAGTTACTTGGACAAGATTGCTGTAAAAGAGAAGTAAAAACCTAGAACCAAAAGAGTGGTGGAGTTGGATGAAAGATTGGAAGTAAACTTGTGTTCTTGGAAGGATTCTTGAAGTGTTTTTGTAAGGGTTTTCTTATGGTGATTAAGTGATGTTTTTGAAGCTAGATCTTCATGGTTGTGAGCTTAGATGGTTAAGGTGTTTAGGGTTCATAAGTGTGTGTGTATTTAGCTAGAGATTTGAGGTAAAAATGAATCAAAATTATGACCCCCCCTAGCTCTTAAAAACGTGAATCAAGGGGAACCAAGACAAGATTTTAGGTTGTTATTTTGTGTAATTAGTCATACTATCTTACAAAAGTAATTACCTTATACATAAGGCATGAACAAGGGCTGGTTGGTGGTGATTTGATGTGTATATAATAATAGTAAATACATATAGAAGCTAGGTATGATACGAGTACATATACTCAAAATATACGTATAGAAATCTTGTGAAAACGGAACGAGGATTCAAATATAGTTATCTTTTGTGAATATACTTATATTGTTTTATGTATTTAAGTCCTTAAAAAGTGATTAAATACATTACTTATACGATATATGTATAAACATTATAGGTCATAAGTATTTATGTCAAATAACGTTACGTATGGTTATCGTTTTGAAAACTTAAGTTAGTAGTTTCAAAATATACTTATAACTTATTATTATTAATACAAAATGAGGTATTAAAACATCCTTAGATCATGTTAAATATGTATATATACATATATATACACAAACGTATAATTATTATATGTTATATAGTTCGTGATATCATCGGTCAAAGTAGACGGTCAAACGTTGTGTAAAACTCTTTTCAAAAACATAAGTCTCATCAATTTGGATTGCTTATCATGTTGGTAAGGTTTAATTTATGTAAATATTAATCTTATAAGTATAAATTGATCGAAAAAGTCCGGGTCATTACATAATTCAATATATCTGATAATTCAATCATTTGATCTTATCTTCTAATTCCATTGATAAACATTTTGAAACAGATACAATCATATAAAGTATTTAATCTAATATTTTGTTTACGTTTCAAGTTATAATATATATACACATATACATATATAATCATATTCGTTTAATGGTTCGTGAATCGTTGGAACTTGGTCGAGGTTGAATGAATGTATGAACATAGTTTAAAATTCTTGAAATTTAACTTAACAAATATTGCTTATCGTGTCGGAAACATATAAAGATTAAAGTTTAAATTTGGTTGGAAATTTCCGGGTTGTCACAATAAGTTGACAGTAATTTTTAGAATTCGAAAAAGGCCGATCGCGAACGCGACAGGGAGCATCGCGGTCGCGATGCTGATGGTGATCCCGATCGCGATGGATCTATCGCGGTCGCGATGCGGGCTCGGACTGGTGACTTTTTGCTCCACTATAAATAGTCGAGGGTTTTAACCCTAAAGAGAGATGCAGTTTTCCAGCCACGAATTGAAGCTCCTTTTGAAGATCTAAACTCTACCATTGAAGGCTTGTTATTTCTTTACTTTATTACATTTAATCATTACAATTGGTACTCGAATTTATCATTAGTTTATCTTGTAATTATGAATTCTTTTGCTTTTCATTGTTTGAATGTTCTTTGTTACTTTAATATGCTAGGCTAAATTAGTTTGTGGATTGCTTTAATGTAAAACTACAAGTATTGGATTGTTCTATCTTAATGATTTAATGTTTTGATGATTGAAATTGATTGTGCTTGGTTAAAGATCCATTCTTATGCATGTTCTTAGTTCTTAATTCAATTACATAGGTTGTTAATCATTTAATGTGAGTTAGATTTGAGATGCAATCTATGCTTCAACACTTAGGTGATCTAGACAATTAAAAAGGTGATTTCAAGTGATTATGTCATTGATTTAATTGGTAATTGAAAGACTAGTGAGTTGCATGATAGTGAAATTGTTACAAGTGATTGTGATAATTAGGACTTTATGTGAGTTTAGTCTAGATCAAGTCTCATTAATTTCTATCAAATATAGTTTAATCTATTGAAGTGGGTTTATGTGAGTTTATCAACTTTGATTGATTAGTACTTTGTGAAAAGTCATTTAACTATATTTATAAACATAATAATCGGTTATAACTGCAAAAACAATCCATACGAGTAGTGAATAATTCAAGTGAACACTGTTTTATCTTTATTGTTAATTCCTTTCATTTTACTTCACGTTGATTGCGTGAATTGAAATACAAACCAAAATCTTTTAAACTGAATTCTAGGATAATTATTAGTGTTAAAATCTTGATTAAATTGCTCTATGTGGAACGAACTGGTCTATTACTTATAGATTACTGCATGATCGGGTTATAGTTGCCTGTAAGTGTGTGATAATTGTTAAGTTTTCAGCTAGTTATTTTGAGGTACAATTCTCACCCATCAACTTTTTGGCGCCGCTGCCGGGGAGCGGTTCTTAATTGAAATTTTAAGTTTGCTTTTGATTATTCGATCCTTTTGTGAGAAGCAATTCTTGCAAAAGTTATTTTTTTGTCATTTATTTTTATTTTGGTTTTACGCGTAGTTTTGTTGTGGTGTGATCGCAGGTTAGGTAATAATAAATCTGGAACCGTGTAGAGTTTACAATACACGCAGTAAAGCTAAGGAAGAACAGGAAATCACCGAAGATTTCTCAGTTTTACCTTTTTATATTCCGGACTTTGAATATATCAAGAAGAAAGAAGATACAATGGGTGAACCTGCGCAAGGTCAATCCATGGAAGCTTTAATGAAAGCCACGAGGGCCGGTAATGGACATGCCATTAGACAACCGGCAGTCAACACAGATTTTGAGGTCAAGGGGTAGATTCTTAACATGATAACTAATCAATGTCAGTTCAGGGGTACACCGAAAGAGGATGCATTCGAGCATCTTCGGAATTTTAAGACTATTTGTAATTTGTTCAAGATTGCGAATGTCGAAGATACAGTTATCTATTTGAGGGTTTTTCCTTGGTCTTTGAAAGATGACGCCAAAGACTGGTTAGAATCACTGCCCGAAGGTGATATTGATAGTTGGACTACGATGGAAGATAAGTTTCTGTCGCGTTTCTTTCCAGCTTCTAAGGCTGCTCAATTGCAAAGTGACATTAATCACTTCACTTAAAAGCCACACGAGACACTTTATGATGCATGGACACGGTTTGGTAAGATGTTGCGTAATTGTCTTCAACACGGGTTGAACAACTTCAATAAGGTCCAGATCTTCTATAAAGGTGTTAATGTGCCAACGAGGAAAGAAATAGATATTGTTGCAGGTGGTTCTTTGATGAAAAAGACTCCGGATGAATCTTATGAAATCATCTCCGAAACAGCTACGCATTCATATGATTAGCATCAAGAAATGGATGTCTCTCGATCTTCTCATGTTGCTAGTACCGAAACTAGTGACGAGCTTGCTTCAGTTAAAGCTGAACTTGCTACTTTTAAAAGACAGATGGAGTCTATGACTAAAGAAATGCACGCTATTAAAGTGGGTTGTGAGTTATGTCAGGGACAGCATCTGACAAATGATTGTGATCAAGCATCAATGGAGGAACAGGCTAATAATCTGGGTTATGTTAAAAAGGGTGATTTTGCTCTTAGTGAATTTCCGGGTGGGAGACACTTTTTCAACCAAGCAGGTAATTCGGGTGGTAACAATTATCAGAATGGTAATCAGAAGGTGTATCCGTACAGGCCGCCTGGGTTTAATAACAGAAATCAGCAAGCTCCACCTAGAAATTTTCAGAGCTGGTAAGCATGGTAACTGTATCGGCGGACGGGGCCGGTGCTCCGCGTTCTATCTAGGTTCTGCTCTTATGTACGCAACCGATACAACCACTACAGCAGCCAGAAAATAAGATGCCTCCGTTTGAAGAGTTGTTGAGGGGATTTATCATGAAAACTGATGAGAGTATTACTGCTTTATGACAGGATGGTGAGTCAACAAAGCAGCAAGTTAGGAGTCAACAGGCATCAATCCAGAAATTAGAACGTGATGTTGGTCGTATTGCTCAGTCTTTATCGGAGAGACCACCGGGTACTCTTCCTTCTATCACGCAGTCCAATTTGAACAACAAAGGACCGGTTAGAAATGAGAAAGTGAATGCCATAACCACCCGAAGTGGTTTGGTCATTAATGAGGAGACACCAAAGTCTCCCACTATTGTTTCTCCTACTGTTTTGCAGGTACCAAATGAAGAGGAGTTAAAAGACGAAAGATCTAGAGATGATGAACCAAAAGCTCAGGAGCAAAAGGAGGATGATCCACCGGAGATCATAGCTAAGCCGCCATTGAAGGTGTAGAGGGCACCTATTTCATATCCTAAAGTGCTAAAGAAAGATAAGTTGCAAAACCAGTACAAAAAGTTCTTGGATATGATTAATCAGATCAGCATTAATATGTCATTGGCAGAAGTGATTAAAGGAATGCCCAAATGTGGGAAGTTTCTAAAGGACCTGATTTCTTTAAAAGGTAAGTACCAAGAGGTTTCAGCCACATTCCTCAATGAGGCGTGTTCGGCCATTTTGCAAAAGCAAAATCTACCTCCAAAATTAGGAGATCCAGGTAGTTTTATCATTCCTTGTTTGCTAGGTGACTCGGTAGTGTACGATGCACTAGCCGATTTAGGGGCAAGTGTTAATTTAATGCCCTATTCGTTGTATTTGAAACTTGTCCTAGGAGACTTGAAACCAACCAGAATGGGAATCCGTTTGGCCAACCATTCTTTTAACACTCCTATAGGTATAGCCGAAGACTTGATTGTAAGAGTTAGCCACCCTTTTCCGAACAAGGAGCTATTAGTTTTTTCGGCTGACTTTGTAGTGCTTGAAATGAAAGAGTACACAAAGGTCCCAATCATTCTAGGTCATCCTTTCCTAAACACCGATGATGCTATTATTCATGTTCAACAGAATACTTTGAGCATAGGTGTAGGTGACGAGAGAGTGATTTGTCATGTAGACAAAGCTATGAAACGACCTAAGTCTAATGAAATTACTTGTTTTAAATTCAATTTAATAGACTTGTGTGTTGAGAATGATGTGCAGGAATTTTTGAAAGATGATGTTACATGTTTAATTGATGTAAAGGAGGTTGATTTGGAGAATAAAGAAGATTTTAAACTAAAGACAATTCGGGTTGATGAATCAAAGTGTGAAAAGAAGGGTAACGTGGATGAATGGTTCGATAGAAATGTTGAAGTTGGCAATGTAATTGGTTACGACACTTGGGATTATGATGGGCGTTTCGAAAATGCACCTGATGAAGTAGATTCCGAGGTAATTTCAGATGAATGTTTTGGTGAAATCTATGGAGACTTGTCTTCAGAAGGTAATTTGAATGGTGGACCGGTAATTCTTCGCCAAGAAGAGGATCCGGGCAAAGTTCTTTTCGAATTAAGTATTATTGGGGTGTTACCTCATTTTGCCAACGATCATAGGGAATTTAAAGTAATAGCCGATACCGGATCATCAATTAATATCATGTCCTACGAAATGTATGTTAGATTGTTTCATGGGAATTGTGCGCGTTGTTCATTGGTTAAATCCGACTCGGTGATTACTTTAGGTAACAATACGAAGTGCAGGGCATATGGGGTGCTTAGGGATGTAATGCTGAGCATTAAAGGAGTTTTTCTTGAGGTGCCATTCACTAATTTCGATATGCCGACAGATGAGGATGTTCCCTTATTAGTGGGTCGTGGTTTTATTGCAACTGCGGGTGGTAAAATTGACCCGGGGGCAGGAGCTATAACTTTTGAAGGAGGTAACGGTACGTTTAGGTTCTGTAACTCTGAAAATATGCGTTTCCCTTCAGCGTACATAGTCAAGAGAGAATTTGAGGATGGTTATTACGAAAGTGATGAGGATTCGAGCATAGTTGAATCTATTCGAGTGAATATGGCAAAAGAGGCATTGGAAACGAAGAAGGAACCGGATGTGGATATAGACGAAATTCGCGAGACTCTTGAGAAAATGTGGGGTAAGAAAAACACAGATAGGCTAATTAAGAATACGAAAAGTTCATTTGTTGATGAAGATGGATGGACGATTGAGGAAGTTGAATATGTTAAGCCTAAACCACAGTGCAGATTCAAGCCTCGTAGAAGACTTATGGATCTGGGTAAGTTTTCAGTTTTATATGTGTTCCCAGGTAAAAAGATTTACTCGGCATTACTAGATTCAGGTGCCAGTATTAACATGGTGCCAGCAGATATAGCAAAATCGTTGGGGATAAGAGAGCTAGTCCACACTACTACTAGCATCCGTTTTGGGAATCAGACCATTGATAACCCGATAGGGATTGCGTTAGACATACCCATTAACATTCACGGTGTTAGATTTGAAGAAGACTTTTTCATTATAGATTGTACAGCGGACAAGAAAACACCGATAGTGTTGGGACGAGGATTCTTAGCAACCGCAAGGATAACCCTTGATTTCGACACAGGTACGATAGTGATAAGGGATGAAAACAGGAAGACCACCCAGGGAGACAGATTCGGGTATGATTATGACTCTAGTAACATCGGAGTCAAGGAACCCGACAATTGCTAGTCATGGGAGAGGAGTCGAGTGCGCGACTCTAACTTAAACATCAAACAAATGTGTAAAGTTTGTAAGTTATTTTTATTTTATTTTGCATGCATCTTTAAAACAGAAAAACCCATAAAAAGTATAAAACTTTGAAGAAAAAAAAGCTGGAGGTTGATCGCGGCCGTGACATAAACCATCGCGACCACGGTGCGGTGACAGGAATTTCATCCATCAGATACACGGTGCATCACGACCGGGATTCTAGCCATCGCGACCGCGATCCAGGCATAAAAAAAAACTGGTACCAGGTATAGGCTCATCGCGACCGCGATACAACCCATCGCCACCGTGATACGGGTTCAGACCAAAATTGTTTTTTGCTTTAATTGGCGTTTTGTTTTAAATCGCACACACACATACACACCCGCCGAATTCTTTGAGCTCCCACACTAAACCCTAATCGATTTTCACTTCAAATTAACATCAAATCCATCATTAATCATGGCTCCTAAGACAAAGGTAATGATTTTAACACCCTTCCTTTATGATTTCTTCTAATTTTGATTTCTAATTGTGTGTTCATATGGGTTTGGTTAAAATCAAGTGTGGGGGTGTTGATTGATTTGTTTTTGCCCGAATTTCACTTGTATTGTGATTGTATAACATGCTAAAATCTAGTTTCGTATGCTTATTATTCTTAAATTGCTAGTTTTGATTCTAGGGTTCTTCAGTATGTAGAATTCGGTTTTGATTTTGATTTTGTTCATTAGTTGTTATGAGTTGGTGTTATTTATGCTAGTTATCAAGTTTGTTGATTATTAATTGTCATGAATCATTTGATTACTTGATTTTTAAAATTAGGGTTCATGTTAATTTGGGTTATTTTGAACTAGTTGACTAAGTTTGACTCAGTTTGACCGTTAATTTGGGATTGAATTGTGATGTACTATGCCTAATTCATGTGTTATTCGTTAAACTGATTTTATCTTTTATTGCATGAAAGGTGATATTGGCATTATGTGGTGATGATTTTTATGTGTTTATATGATAATGAAGTTTTTTTATTGAGTTTTTGAATGTGAAGGTTATTTGTTAAACATGCAAGCAAATGTGAAAGTGGGAATTTATTTAGTTTTAGCTAACGCTAACATTTTCCTTTTCCCATTTTGTTTCTTTTGTTCGTGTTTGTTTTTGTAGGGAACGAAAAGAGCTAGTTCTTCACATAATGTGCCAATGGCACCCGTTCATCCAAGGGCTCATAAGCTCCCTAAGGATTTGCATCCTTACTTGGTTTGGGAGCGTACTAATGAAAATTATACCGAATGGATGGATGTGTTGACTTATATAGAGGACTGTAAGTTTATATCTATGCATTATCTTGATTGGGAACCTCTTGAGGAGGTTGGTTTAGCTGAGGAGGTACGCGAAATGTTGGTTCAACAGTATTTTAGAGGCCATGGGGAACGTATTAGTTTTAATGATTGGTATGAGTTCTTTCACCTCGATCGTCCGATCTACAAAGTGTGGTGTTTGGAATTCTTTTCGACTGCTAAGTTTATCCCAACTGTCGTTCGTTATGATGATGTGTTACTAACTTTTCAACTGGGTGGGCAAATGCGCGCCATGACTATTTTGGACTTGGCTAATGCACTCACTATTTATGAAGATATTGAGGTGGATGAGAATATGTTGGGTTATTATTTGACTGAGTGTGCTCATTTCACTAATTCATTTTAGCATGAGGTAGCTTGGCACAACATGACTCACAAGGATGGTTACAAACTGAGCAGCAGCTCTTACACATTGATAAAGGATAATCATCTTCGTATCATCCAGCGGTTTATTACAAATACAATTAATCAGAGTTGGCAAAATACAGAGAAAGTTAGCATTACTGATTTGTTTTATCTTAGTCATTTGCGGGATGAGAAGATGGTTAACATTCCTTATGGGTTCGCTAAGTCTCTTTGCGGGCAGGGTCATAATCTTAAGCCCAACAGTCCGTTAAGTGGTGGTGTCTATGTTACTTAAATTGCTGAGTTCTTTGGTCTTTCTTTGACGCCTTTGCATGTTAGGCGTATTCAGCCTGTTAAGATACAGAATGAGGGTACAAGAGCGCTTGGTGCTCAGGTTTATGAATTTGTCAAGTTTTGGTGAGAAGGAAGAAAAAGATTTGTAAGTATACAGGTATGCATGATCAGTCTGAAGCTGATTTGACAGATCCAGATGAGGAGGAGGATGTGCCTCCAGCTGATGTAGAAATGACCGAGGCTGGTAGTTCGGGTAGTGCTGGTTTGACTTGTGATTTTGTTACACACCAGTTTAGTGGTATGAAGTTGCATACTCAGCAGCAGTTTACGGGTATGCGAGAGTATGTTGATGATCGTAGTAGGGTTGATCGGGAGTATTATGACGAGCAGAATCGATTGCTTCGCTAGCATGTTGATCAGGGTTTTGAGCAGACTTGGTATAACCAAGCGGGTATTCATGCTAATTTGCAGTGGAATTAACACTCCTTTAATCTTTATCGTCGTGATCCACAGAACTTCATTCAACCAGTTGGTCCCTATTGGACTGAATGGGAAGGTCCAGGATCACCTCGTCCTTCTTACAGCTATGATTCAGCTCTTGCTCAGGCTCAAGCCGCCCATCAGCTTGCGATGCAACAGCAGCACCAGCAATCTCAGCGGCAACAGCAGGATCAGCAAAACCCCGGGCCAAGTGGGTCTTTCTAGGGGTTCTTTTGAGTAGCTTTTATGTTGATGGTGTGGGCGCGTGTGTGCGCATGTGTACTTGTTAAGACTATTTTTAATTTCTATCTGTTTTTATTTTGGATTAATGTATTCGGTATTTTAAAACTATGTACTTTGATAATTTGATGGGGCATTTCGGTACCGCGGTGGTATCACCCCATCCTTGCATGCGTGGTTTGTTATGTTATTTGCAGGTTATGATGATTCGCATGCTGTTATTTTCAAAGACTGGCATTAAGTTCAGCACTTTATTGCATTTGATGATTATTGTGTGATTGATGTTCGAGTGGATGACGATGTTCTTATACTGGCAGTAAGTTCAGCGCCATCGTGCACCGTCTCTCCATGATCTCTGGATCTAAAAATCCGAGTTTTTATTTTTCTTTTCCCTTTTCACTATTGTCCTCCCGAATTTATCTTTGATTATCTGATTTCATGTCAATGAGGGCATTACATGATCTTAAGTATTGGGGGGGGGGGGGGAGATAAAATCCTCGTGGACATTTTTCGCCAATTTGAAAATTTTATGGGCTTTTTGATTAAGTTTTTGATGATTGAAAAAAAAAAAACATAATAAGGAAGCAAAGTCTTCCAGGATTAAAAAAAAAATCCAAATTGTAGGATGATTCAAGTCCATCCATAAAGGAGGTCAAGTCTTCCGAATGCCCGTCTTACTTGGTTTAGGAGACTTCCTAATCTACATCATTTCATACTGACATTGGTTAATACTTCATTTCACGATGTATTACACTGATGTATCGTACTGTGGGAAGAGGAGCCTTGAGCTTTAACCATGCTGTCTTTTTTATGTAAGAGCAATGTCTTCGTGCTAGCGTTTGCTTAGACAACGCATGTCATGGCTAAAAGCCATGACCCCTTCTTCCAATTATGCTTACCCTAGATCACAAGGGATAATGGGCATATGTGGAAGTAGTCTCCTTGAACCCGAAGGTGACCATATCATCCTTAATTCAACCAAATACGGGAATGTAGTATCTGCTTCCTATATTTTCTTAAAACTACCATAAAAGCTGGATGCGTGGGAAGTGGGGTCCAAGGACCTTAAATAAAAAAAAGTGTTTAAACACTTCTGGGAGAATCGAGTCCTCCCATGTTGTTCTTAAGAAGTAAAGTCTTCCGAACTTGTAAGTAAAGTCTTACAAGTTAAGTTTGTTTCAAAAGACCATTGCTTGAAAGTAAAGTCTTTCAGGTTTCGTACAATAGACCCACCGAAAAATTTACACCCAAGGTAGGTCGCTTAAGTGCAACTACCCGTGCGGCTGTCCCATAATCGGGAAGGCTTGTATGCACACCGCCTTTTGAGCAAAATTTTTGAATTGATGGACCTCTTATTTAGCCACGTGGGGCCCTAATTCCACGAACCTTCTTCAATGCTTTTGCCCTACTATGAGGGAAACCATAGAGTTGTGATAGAAAACTTGATGAGTGCATGTTATCCTATGTCCAGATTAACCATAAAGATAGGGGTAACCAGTCCCCTACGCTTTGGCGCACCCACCTTAACCCAAATTTAGAATTGACGATTTTATACGGAATTGACGGATTATTGGTGTTTTGGGGGCATGGAGACGAAAGAGGGATAACATTGTTGGTTGATTAGAAGGCCAAATTTGTTGAAGGCGTATATTTTATTTATGATAGACTCAGTGTTGAAAACTTGAACCTTGTGTTTGCTATGTTGAAGACTATGCGGTATAGTATTATTGTTTCTGAAGATGGATATCGGTATGTCTTGATTTTTTAATTGTTGAAGACTTGTCCAAGTTTGTTTGTTTCTACATTAATTGATTTTATTTGAAGATAGGCTTGCTTGAGGACAAGCAAGGTTCAAGTGTGGGGGATTTATATCGCTCAAATTATACATATTTATTATCGCGATATCGGTTCATTATTGTTTGTTATTCGAGGAAATGTGAAGACTTTTGTTATTTATTGAGCTAAAATGATAAATATTGCTCCAGAGGTCTTCGGGTTAGTGTTTTAGTGATTTCTTGCTAAGTTTTGGTGATATTTGAGCTTAAAGTACGTTTGGATGCAAGAAAATGAAGTTTTGCTGAGTCTGGAGTGAACCCCGGCCGTGATAGATGGTGTCCCGGTCGTAATAAGTTGATAGTAATTTTTAGAATTCGAAAAAGGCCGATCTCGGGCGTGACAGGGAGCATCGCGGTCGCGATGCTGATGGTGATCCCGGTCACGATGGATCTATCGCGGTCGCGATGCGGGCTCGGACTGGTGACTTTTTTCTCTACTATAAATAGTCGAGGTTTTTAACCCTAAAGAGAGATGCAGTTTTCCAGCCACGAATTGAAGCTCCTTTTGAAGATCTAAACTCTAGCATTGAAGGCTTGCTATTTCTTTACTTTATTTCATTTAATCATTACAATTGGTACTCGAATTTATCATTAGTTTATCTTGTAATCATGAATTCTCTTGCTTTTCATTGTTTGAATGTTCTTTGTTACTTTAATATGCTAGGCTAAATTAGTTTGGTGTTTGCTTGAATCTAAAACTACAAGTATTGGATTGTTCTATCTTAATGATTTAATGATTTAATGTTTTGATGATTGAGATTAATTGTGCTTGGTTAAAGATCCATTCTTATGTATGTTCTTAGTTCTTAATTCAATTACATATGTTCATAATCATTTAATGTGAGTTAGATTTGAGATGCAACCTATGCTTCAACACTTAGGTGATCTAGACAATTAAAGAGGTGATTTCAAGTGATTGTGTCATTGATTTAATTGGTAATTGAAAGACTAGTGAATTGCATGATAGTGAAATTGTTACAAGTGATTGTGATAATTAGGACTTTATGTGAGGTTAGTCTAGATCAAGTCTCATTAATTTCTATCAAATATAGTTTAAACTATTGAAGTGGGTTTATGTGAGTTTATCAACTTTGATGGATTAGTACTTTGTGAAAAGTCATTTAACTATATTTAGAACATAATAATCGGTTATAATTGCAAGAACAATCCATACGAGTAGTGAATCATTCAAGTGAACACTGTTATATCTTTATTGTTAATTCCTTTCGTTTTACTACACGTTGATTGCGTGAATTGAAATACAAACCAAAATCTTTTAAACTGAATTCTAGGATAATTATTAGTGTTAAAATCTTGATTAAATTGCTCTCTGTGGAACGAACTGGTCTATTACTTATAGATTACTCCATGATTGGGTTATAGTTGCCTGTAAGTGTGTGATAATTGTTAAGTTTTTAGCTAGTTATTTTGAGGTACAATTCTCACCCATCAGTGTTCATGTTACAAAAACTCCAATCTACTGTGACAACACCAGTGCAATTGCCGTTACCAACAATCATGTGATGCACTCAAGGACAAAGCATATTGATGTTCGATATCATTTCATAAGGGATCATGTTCAAAAAGGAGATGTGAAGCTTCACTTCATTTCAACAGACCAGCAGTTAGCAGATCTTTTCACAAAGCCCTTATATGAGAAATGTTTTAACTACCTCATCTATGAGCTGGGTATGTTTGAACTTTAAAAATGATTGAAAACTTTGTTTGTGTGCTGGTTCAACAGCATATAGGGCAAACCAGTAAGACACAATCTTTTGTTTACTGCCTATATGCAAAACATTCAGCATGAGGTCTTTTACAAATGGTTATACTATGTGTAAAATAAAGTAATTAATAGCTCTCAACATTCAATTGATACCTTAAAAATGGACCTCATTTAACTCCAAAGATTTAAATTAAATACACGACATATTAAATGTAACAAAGGAATTTTTGTAGTTGATACAAAATTTATTTTGTGGTCTTTAACTTCTATTTTGAATTAAAACCTACTACATTTTATGCTTAATGGTAGTGATGAGTGTCCAAGCCGATTAAACGTCATGTCAACAGTCTGATGTCCCTCGAAAACATGTCAGTCTATCAAATCTGCTCATGCGCTTGCAGATGACAGTTGCCATTTTCTCTCTCATGCACTCTTTTCACCAATCTGAAAGGTTAAATAGGATGATCCATTTTTCATAATACCTTTCGGTTATTAAACTTTCAAAATTCTCATTCTCTCTCAAAATCCCCAAATCTTCAAACTTTCAAAATATTCATCTTCAATCTTCAACAATGGTAGAACAACAACCACAACCTATTGTGAACCAACCTGAGGAACAACCACAACAGTAACCTGAACAACCTCAGCAGCAACAACCTGAACAACAACCACAACCCCCACCAGAAGAGCACAATGAACCCGAATCATTGTTTGCTCTGCAACCAAGTCTGATAAAGGCTGAACCTGCACTGGATCATGACCAAATTCTCCTTTCTAGAGGCAATGCTACTCACTCTCTTTCTATTCAAAAGTTGAAAGCGAACATGGGTTATGAAACCATGACTAATTACGTGAGGCAATCCCCACTTGCCAGATCCATCACTGACGTTTCTTCACGATTTTATCTGGCCTATTTAGGCAGATTCTGGTATACGGCAAGAATAGCCACTACTCAACAGGGTACTCCATGTGTTCGTGGCATGGTTACTGAAACCCTAACCTGATCCATAACCGTTGATGCTATTAGACGAGCTCTACAACTGCCAGGTGGACCATTCGTTGATTCACTACCCAGTGATGACTTTAGGAGAGAAGTACTAGAAACCATTGGATATGCTGGTCTAATGGCCCACAGCCCGTTAAGGAAGAACATGCCACCCCTGTGGTATTACTTTTTTGGTTTGCTGACTCAATGTATGAGTCAAAAGTCTGGAAGCTTTGACCAGTGCTCTGATTTTGAGCTAAATATTGGTCATGGGTTGATCTTCAATCGAAATATCGATTATGCTGCTGAGATTTTCTTAAGATTAAGGGAAATGGTGATTGCACCAAAACGGAGTAATTTAATTCCATTTTCAAGGTTTTTGAGCCTTGTGTTTGAAAATGAGCTGGGTGACGCTTACAAAAACATTACTGCTCCCTCAATTGATCTGTCACTAAAACAAGGGGGAATGACAAAAGAAGCACCAGGAATGCTCGAGTATCTTGCTGCTCGGGGTGGAGCTACCCAAGCGACTGCCTCAGGTCCTGCATCAGCTAAAGGGGAGGGATCTCAGTGAAAGCCGGCTAGGAAACACAAGCATCCAGCTACCACAACTGGAACATCCACCGTCGCAGAAACTTGTAAAGCAGCAGTTGTATTAGAATCTAGTGCTCTCAAATCATAATGAATATCCCTAGTCTTATATACTGAGTACCAACCTCTAGTTTTAGCATCTGTTGCTCATCCATTTCTTGGTACAGGCAAAGCTAAACGATCGAAAGCTGGCTCCAGCAGGCCAAATGAGAGAAAGCACCAGTCTCAACTGCTGCTCCTGAAAAGGATGATGCTATGGAACCTGGTGTGTCTCTAGACCAAACAGCAGAAATAACTAACATAATTGAAAATCTTTTATCTAGCTGACTTAAATGTTGAAAGTGGAGTTAAAGGTATACCCTTTGCTCCCAAGCTGACTGGTTTTAAAACTAGTGTTTAGAGGAGTAGCAACCCATACTCCTCTAACCACGCACTTTCACATTTTTCAAAATTATACTTCAAGAAATATCCTCTACTGACAGTACAACCAGCAGAGAACATAACTGACCCCCAAAGCAGACTTGTGCTGGCTCCTCATCATGTTGAACCAGCTCAGGCTACTGCACAGCCTAGTTGTAACTTGGATCATGATAAGAGTCACACCTATACACCTAAACCAGCTAAAACTCTCACATAATCTGGGTCAACATGTGTTGCCAATGAGTCAGCAGAGTCACAGCTGCACTTACAGACACCATATTATGTCTCAATCAAAGGGCTGACTAAAACACAAGTTTATCCCAAGAGACTAACATCAGATGCAATTGTTGAGTTCAATTTATTTGGTTCTACTATTGCTAACATAAAATGTTCTTTGATTTCAGATCTTAGCAGGGCAGATGATATTGTTACTACTGGTACTGGTCCTAATGTTGATAAATCTACTGCTACTGGTAATACTGGGGAGGAAGTTGATGCTAGTTCAATTGTTCATACTGTTGATGAGGAGATGGGCGTTGATGATGATTCTGTTATTCCTTCTCAACTTCCCAGTGTTACAATTTCGACTACTATCCCTTAAGTAGTTGATGAGGTGATTATTGAACCCACTCTAGTTGTTGATGAGGTCATTGCTGATAAGGCTGTTGATACTACCAATGATCTGGGTGTTGCTACTACTTCTACCCAGCATTTCATTACAGTGGATGCTGCTGGTAATCGTATTATTTCTGATACAACACCAGACACCTTTTATGAGGGTAATCTACATGGTTCTGATAAACCACAACCTGCTACTACTGTTATTTCTGGTACTGCCCCTGATATTGGTTCCCATGTGACAAGAATGGATGCTGGTACCGATACTACTGCCACTACTAAATCTTCTAAGGCTGTTGTTTCTGCTGAAAAGCCTATGTATGTTTGCAATGTACCAGATCCAGAAGAAGTTATGCCCAAATTTGTCTATAAAGGAGTATCTATTACTCCCAAAATTGTACTCCTGGTGGACCAGCTGACTATTGATCTTCAAAGTACCTTAGCTGAAGCCAATAAGCTACCTGATGAGGAGCTGGCTCAACTACTTCACCAGCTGGATGAACTAGCAAGAGAAGAAGTGTATAAGAGGCTTGACACATTGGATAACATTAATGAGCAGCCATACTACCATTACTTTGGTATGGCTCCTGCTACCTCTCCAAGGCCTTGTCACTGGAGGCCTTTCAAATTTTAGCTTGATCCCACTACTGGTAAGGTTACTATGCATGATATTCCTGATTCGCTAGTACCTTCTGATTCATCAGCTTCTTCCTCATCATCTTCTACTTATGTTAAATTGGTTGAGACAATGCACCGTATGGCTGATCTTCTAGCTGATGTTCAATAGAGTGTAAATCAAATTGCCATGGGTGTAGCTAGAAATGAAGTTAGAACGTCCAACCTATGCCTTCAACAATATGGTGTGGACCCTGGTGCTAACCTTTCTCCTACTTATGCTGATTGGAAAAACTTTGCATTCTCAATGCCTGAGTTTGATAGTGATATTGATGTAAGTGTTCCCCAGGCTCCACTTCTGCCCCTGATGATGACAAAAAGGGGGAGAAGAAATCTACACGTCAAAAGAAGAGAAAACAATCTGATGGGGAACATGAACATGAAAAATCTCCAAAGCAGCAAAGGAGAGAAGGAGATGGTGATGGTTATGGGGGTGATGTCCAAGCAAGAACTGGCTCTAAGCCCAGCAACGCTCATACTGAAGCAGGTGCTAAGGGTGCTGGTGAATCTCAACTCAACATGCCTGCCACATCTATGGATGATATTGGTTCTGGAAGTAAGCCTAGTGATACTGAGTCTGAACTGGCTTTGGCTGAATCTTTTGTTGTCTCTCAATCCATTGAAAAGAAATTAAAATGAAAATTGGAGAGACATCAGAAGAAGCAGCAAGTTATAAATGATGCCTTTAATGCCAAGTTTGAGGCCTATGCTGCAAAGAAGAAGCACAAAATTGATCATAGAATAGGTCTCTCTGGTGATCTTCTTGAAATTCATAACCAGATACTTAGCATTGAGCAACACAAGAAAGCTGAACGAAGAAGGAAAGCTAAGTTTATGGCAAAGTATGACAAGAAGAAGGCTAAAATATATGATGAGCGAGCAGAAAGAATAAGGAATATGACACCTGAAGGGATTCAAAAATATTTGGATTCTGATAGGTCAGGGGGAGAGAGGAAAAATGTATTTCTTCAATGGTTGGCTGGTATGATGAAATCCAGCCAATCCTCTCAACCAGCAACTCCTGCTCAGCCAGCTACACAAACAAATCCAGTTGAAGTTGTTCATCTTAATGATGATGATGAAGAGAAGGCAGTGGAGACAAATCTGTCTGCTACTGAGGGGGGAGAAACTTGCTATAACTCCCCTAATGCCTATACAAGAACCAGTATCCACATAAGAACCATCAGTTGAACCCAAGCCAATTGTTAAACAAAGGGTAAAATCTGCCCCTAGGGACATTCAGCCCCTAAGGAAAGAGCCCTTATTCGAGGCAGCTGATGAATATACTACGGTAGTTGTACCAGCTGATACTAATCAGTCAGCTGGTAATGAAGACACAGCAAGGGGTGATGTGATAGAAGACCCAGCCAGAAGTGTGCTGCTGGGTGATAGAAGAATTGAAGACCCAGCAAAAGAGGATGAGCTGGGAGCTAAATCTGATAATGATTCTGCTGACTTTACTGTCTAGGATAGTGGCAACTTAACCTTTGTACTATCACTACTACCATCAGGCATTCGCACTCATTTTGATAGGACAATGGGTGATCTCCATTTCTATGAACCAATGGGTCCTTCTAGCATAGCAGAATTACCAGATCAATATCCTCCATCTTCCTCAAAGAAAGATGACAAACATACTACTTTAGAAGATGAACCAGTTGCAAGCAAGAAGCCTAATCCTAGAAAAATGAATCCAGATAAAAGGGAGGCTTATAGGCTTGAGATTCCTGTTGATGAGCTACTTAGCATACAGGCAGCAGGTAGAACAGAAAGAATTCGCCAGATTAGAATGCTGTATCATCCTCTTGATCAACAGTTCTATATTGATGATATGGATTGAAACATTGCTGTTGGTGTGTTCTTATAGAATAGTGGCCAAAGACTCTACACTGATGAGGAGAATGTGACAACCCAGAAATTTCCAACCTAATCTTTATATGTTTCCGACACGATAAGCAATATTTGTTAAGTTAAATTTCAAGAATTTTAAACTATATTCATACATTCATTCAACCTCGACCAAGTTCCAACGATTCACGAACCATTAAATGAATATGATTATATATGTATATGTGTATATATATTATAACTTGAAACGTAAATAAAATATTAGATTAAATATTTTATATGATTGTATCTGTGTATGTGTATATATATTATTGTTATTATTATTATTATTATTATTATTATTATTATTATTATTATCATTATTAATATATATATCATTATTTAAAAATGGTTATTGTTATTGTTATTATTATTATTACTATATTATCATTAAGATAATTATTAGTATTATCGTTAATAATGTTATAGTAACTATCATTATTAATATTAGTGTAATTAAAACAAATACTTGTAACACCTAATTATTTTTGATTACTATTATTATCATTATTATGAACACGATATAAAAGTCGATTAAAAGCTATTAAATGAAACGATTAGGAAATAATGGGTAAGAGTATCATGGTGAAATTAAAATATTATAAGATATTGATTTAGATAAAATTATCATTCTTATTATTTTTATCATTACTATTATTATTAAAAGTATCGTTAGTATTAAAACTATTATTTTAACAAAAATTATCATTTTAATAGAAATGTCATTGTTACTATAAAATATCATTATTATTATTATTTTAAATAGAATTATTATTTTAAAGATAATATTAAAAATTATTGTAAATATTAAAGTTATCATAATTAGAATTATCGTTTTATCATAATGTCATCTTAGTAATTATAAATATTGATATTTTTATAATAATAATTATTATTACAAAATAATACAACTTTTACTTACTAACATTATAGATATTATTTTATCAAATAAATATGTGATACAAACATATTTTACTACGTGTAATAACTTACTTTAATAATACCTATCATATTATCTTTATGATATTAAATGAACTCTATAAATTTTATTACTTAATATATATAAAAGTATATTTTATTATATAAATTTAATATAAAATTTTATTTATTAATAAATAAATTATATTATTTACTCTAATAAATCTTTTAAAAATATTTAAAAATATAAAACGACGATATTTAAACAATATATATTAATCATGTATAGATTTTTAGAAATTATTTTGAGTCAAATTTACTTTTGTTGACTTTTGCATATTAGTCTCGAGCATTAGGATTGTGGTACACTATGACTTGACCTAATTTGTTAGACAAATATTGACCAACACATAAATATATATAATTAATTTAGATTCGTGAATCCGAGGCCAACCTTGCACTTGTTCAATGACGTTATATGTATTTTTACTACGAAATACAGTATGGTGAGTTTCATTTGCCTTTTTACCCTTTATATTTTTGGAACTGAGAATACATGCGCTTTTATAAATGTTTGACGAAATAGACACAAGTAATTGAAACTACATTCTATGGTTGAATTATCGAAATCGAATATGCCCCTTTTTATTAAAGTCTGGTAATCTAATAATTAGGGAACAGACACCCTAATTGAAGCGAATCATAAAGATAGATCTATTGGGCCTAACAAACCCCATCCAAAGTACCGGATGCTTTAGTACTTCGAAATTTATATCATGTCTGAAGGAGGATCCCGGAATGATAGGGGATATTCTTATATGTATCTAGTTAATGTCGGTTACCAGGTGTTCACCATATGAAGGATTATTTTTGTCTTTATGCATGGGACGTATATTTATGAGAACTGGAAATGAAATTCTTGTGGTCTATTAAAATGATGAAAATAAATGATTATGTTAAACTAATGAACTCACCAACCTTTTGGTTGACACTTTAAAGCATGTTTATTCTCAGGTGTTAAAGAAATCTTCCGCTGTGCATTTGCTCATTTTAAAGATATTACTTGGAGTCTTTCATAGCATATTTCGAAGAACGCTGCATTCGAGTCATTGAGTTCATCAAATATTATTATTAAATCAATTTATAATTGGATAGTGGATATTATGAAATGGTATGCATGCCTGTCAATTTTCGATGTAAAGAAAGATTGTCTTTTAAAAACGAATGCAATGTTTGTAAAATGTATCATATAGAGGTCAAATACATCGCAATGTAATCAACTATTGTGAATCGTTTATAATGTATATGAACGGGTCCTTTCAGTTGGTATCAGAGCGGTGGTCTTAGCGAACCAGGTCTGCATTAGTGTGTCTAACTGATAAGTCGATAGGATGCATTAGTGAGTCTGGACTTCGACCGTGTCTGCATGTCAAAAGTTTTGCTTATCATTTTGTGTCGAAAATTAACTACTTATCATCCTCAGGAAATTACCTACTTATCATTTTTAGTCTAAGACACGTCTTTCTGCATTGATTGCATGAATAGTGTCTAGACAAAAATTCATATCTTAGCATATCTGCTAAATCATATCTTATCGTATCTGTTACTTTAAACTTTGCCTGACATATCCCGCAAAGTCCTCCGTAATCTACGAAATCTTTTGATCTATATATATATATATATATATATATATATATATATATATATATATATATATATATGTATATATATATATGTATATATATATATATATATGTATATATATATATATATATATATATATATGTATATATATATATATGTATATATATATATATGTATATATATATATATATGTATATATATATATTCTATGTAATTAGAATACCATCCGTTAGCCAAAATCATTTCATATCAAAAAAAAATCCTTTTTTCAATCGTACGAAATGGAATTCGTCATCAGTTCAAGTCACTCAGATTCCGAAATGGAATCCCATTCAAGCTCCAAAAGCAGTGTGACCGGAATAGATCAACCAATCAGTCATCACCTATTCTTGATGAATTGGGAATGGGTTCGTAGCCTCCTCAATCATTGGAGACAAGAAGAAGGTGATCCCTTCCATCCACCACATTGCCCTCTTGACGAAGAACCTGAAGCACTTCCCGGCGAACCTGTCCGAAATACCATGTTCTCGCTCATTTCCAGAGTATCTTGTCACGATTATATATTACATCAAATTTTAGATTTTATTTATCCGCTCGTCCGAACCGACAATCACCCCGGTGTAATAGAAGAAGTCAACGAGCTTCGCGCTCGGGTAGTGGCTTTGGAGAATATGGTGCAGAGATTACAAACACCAGCTGCAGCATCAGCAGCATAACCAGTACCACCATCATCAACGCCAACAGTACCATTACCACCTCCAACCACAACCGCGTTGTAAACCTCAACTTCACAATCTGTCCCACGAGCATCAACGTCATACACACCATAGATACCAAGGAGTACCAACAACAATAACTGATGAAGTATTAATTCATAACTTCATTGGAGAAACATTCCGCGGCGATTATGTAATCTCTAAAGCCTTAGAGATTATCTAATCTAGCCCTAACCATAAATCGGTTAAGCGAACCAAAATGATAGAAGGAAAAGTAGAAACCCTGACAAAAATGGTGTGTGATTAACAAACTAAACTTGCTTTACCAACAGAATCAACAGTACCGTCAGCGTTACCAGCATCGTCAGTACAGTTAACATCCGAATCAACAACACCGATAACATCACAAACTCCTTCAGTTCAAGAATCACTGTGGACATCATTACGAATCAATAACGTGTATATTGTATCAACGAGTTATGAAGAATTAACTCATTCCCTCTGAAGAAATTATATGTATATTATATATATATATATATATATATATATATATATATTGAAATAAATCTTTCCGTGCTAAGCTATTGTGTGTGAATCTTAACTACTCGGTTAATTCATATTACAAATATGCAATAATGTACGTCCTTCGGCCGCAACTTAACCAGCGTTAAATACAATCTCTGTCGCAATTCAACAAATTCCAATTCATAATAAATCAAGTATATATTTGATTTTACACTTTCATCATCGATGTACCCGAAACTTTTCAGATAACATCATTCGTACTTTGCGAAATTCACAAGAATTCCACGAACCGAACATCATACATCAACAAATAACGAAGTATTGATTCATAATTTCAATGTCATTAAAGAAATACTGCGTAAAAGTTATGTACTTTTTAAAGCCTTTAGGGATTATTCAATTCTAGTTTCAACCGTAAATCAAATGAGTTTAATTTAACATTAACTCATTAAATCTATGTTACATCTGAAGAAAATATACATATGTATATTTTCATAAAGACTGTAATAAAATTCTTTTGTACAAAATATTAATTGTGAAAATTTTTTTTTTAACGGGTAGGTAATACCCGAGAGATATATAAATTCACAAATAATATGTTACATTCTTCGAATCTGATTCAGCAAATCATTCATTATACTCCCTACTTTCACAACAATATACATTCTTTTATAGAAATCAAAACAACCATACTCATTCAAAATTTAATTACATATTCTGATTTTGAAATCTCAAAATTCAACTCGAGATATGACCAAAAATCATCACTCTTAGATCCTTACATCTTTCACAAGCTATATTTTGACTTCAAAACTGTGTTAGAACATCAAATGTATGTTAACGATTACAATCTGTGTTCAAACCCTTCGAAAATTTCTGAAGACACTTCGAATGATGAGCAATCGAGATGATGATCCAACCACATGTTACCCTCAGTTATGTACCCGAAAAAATCTTGAAACCAAAGTAAAAGTTTAAACAACGTATCCGCGTTAGATTCTTTGGCATTTATTAACAAAAATTACTTTGCGACTCCTATTCAAAGTAGCCAGTTTTGTCACAGCTCCAGCAAGTCAACTTCGACTTTTCAGTCAGACTAACCTTATTATAACCTTGAGATATACATCATCGTTATCAGGGAACCTTTTACATTCCACCACATTATTAGCAGATGTACCAACAACTTCATTACCCTTTGACTTTAGCCTCTCCAAAAAGTCATTATAATTATTTATTGAAACCCCATCATTTACTCATTCGCATCTTGTAATGAGAATTGCCATACGAATCATTGGGAATTAGCAATCAGTATTTTGAAATCTCGCAGCATGTCTACGCCAACAGTTATATGTGTATATATAACGTCTATCTTCTGGACTTAATTTGAATGTGAAGTTTCTGAAAAACACTCCGAACTACGAATTGGTTCTCCGAAAATGGAAAAAAAATGCTGATGAAGCAGCAAAAACTATAAACGACTTTAAACGGTAGAAGCTGGATGATAATGATGAAGTGTGCTGGCAAAGCGCAGAAAAAGAGAAGTTTTGGAACTGGAAAATGGATTGAGCAAAGTAGGAAGGAGGCTGTGGACAAATTACAAAGACTGAACCTGACTTCAAAGGATCCAAATGATTCAGAACCTGCTGAAGTCATTAACGAATACATTGCTCCTGGCTCTAAACCCCTGCGGACAATATTCTTCATCATCCTCTGATATTAGAAATTCTAAAATATCATCATATCTTTCATTATAAATATCCTCCATATTTCTGAAGATATTTTCTTAATTTTTCTTATTTGAAATCATTTACCTCTTCGCACTATCTGTATTACATCATAAAAGAAACTATTTTAGTTTCTAAATTCTGAAACATTCAAGTTTAAAATAGGAATATTTTGAAGTAGTGTTGGGAACTGAAACATGAACTAGTATAATATAATGACACTTGATCAACGTGATTATATTACAGTAAGTCATGCTGAGTTTCTAAATGGAACGTGATGATTCACAGATCATAACATCATCATGTGCCATGTTATACGACTCTTGTATTCTATTTAACCTCTAAAATATCAAGAAAATATTTCTTGATGATTCGGCCTTTTCCAAGGTATTCTAGTAATTTGACAAGTCAAGATCGTGCCATCACAATTTCCTTCCTAGAATATTAACAATGTTCATTCCGAAATTCATATCTGTGAATTCTGGACCATTACAAGCGGTGCTTAATCGCAAGAAGAAGAAACGAAAAGACAAAACTCCGAAATAGAAATTGGGGTATAAATTGCAGCAAATAAAATAGAACATTAACTGTGAATGATAATGATTATAGAAGACAGAAGCAGACACTTTGAAATATAAGGGAATATATAAAGCCCAACGATAGACCAGAAATTATAAACTATATATATCGATGCATATAGTAATATAAAGACACGGGAGAACTAGAAACACTATAAACCCAAGAGTATAGTAGAAGTAAATAGATTCTTCCGGCGGTAGATGAAAAAGATGAATGACCGATATGAAAGTTAGAAGTATATCGAGAATCAGAACTGGATGGAACATATTGATGAATACTTTAAAATATGAGTTGAGGGGGAAAGAATAGAAGGTTATGAAACATGACTAGGAACTTAGAAATCAACAGATTTAACTCACACAATGGCAGAATAAGTGAATCAAACCCTCTAGTGAATAGGTTAAGTTTTTTTTGATTAATTTAGTCAAACCACAACTAAATCAAGTGCGATTAGATCAACACCTAGAGCTATTATTCACCACCTGGGTGATTTGGACTGAGAGAGAATTGGAGGAGCTCACTAGATCTGAGTGTGCGTAACAAATGAGAGGCTTAACCTAAAATGAAGAACATAAGACTTTATATACCCCTGCTGTTGACTTACCCATACGATTCATTCATCACACGTACGAGTTGGCTTCATCAGCCGTACGGGTGATCACTCACTCGTGTCTTCTCATTTAGGTTGTAATTGTGACTTAGCTCAGCATCAACCGTGCGTATGAGACTATCAGCAGTACTAGTGAGGCTTCACTCGTACGTCTGACTAAGTCTAACATAGTCAAACATCTAAATCTCGTTTCTACAGTTCCTGTAACCACATACAAACACGGATAGGATAATAACGAGCAATCATGGTGGCCTGTAAACTGTTGTACCTGCAATGGACGTGGGTAGATGTCTAGGGACTTGCATAAAATGCATCAACAGAAGGTGTGAGTTGTAAGGAAACGAAGGAGGTGAATTTATAAGAAAATCTCCGACAGAACAATTAAAATGGACGATCGCATTTAAAGCGGATCCTAATTCCCTTGATTACTGGAGAGTCAAATCTTATTAAGAAGATTTTCTTCAAATCCCTTGAAATCTGGGAATCAATCATATCTACGTCAAATGATAAGATGAATCTACACTTACTCATTTCACTCTTCTATGTTAGCTTCATTCGTACTCTTCATATAAATGGATTGTTTATCTAAATTATTCGCTGATGATAAAACTCTAATTTTCAGCCCGTATGCATCATGAAAACATACTTATTATCATTCACGACCTTTCCACGCAAATTTCGGGACGAAATTTCTTTAACGGGTAGGTACTGTGATAACCCGGAAATTTCCAACCAAATTTAAACTTTAATCTTTATATGTTTCCAACACGATAAGCAATATTTGTTAAGTTAAATTTCAAGAATTTTAAACTATGTTCATACATTCATTCAACCTCGACCAAGTTCCAACGATTCACGAACCATTAAACGAATATGATTATATATGTATATGTGTATATATATTATAACTTGAAACGTAAACAAAATATTAGATTAAATACTTTATATGATTGTATCTGTTTCAAAATGTTTATCAATGGAATTAGAAGATAAGATCAAATGATTGAATTATCAGATATATTGAATTATGATTACAAGTCTCTGTTGAAAGGCCCACGTTGATTTGAGAAATCTTTCCATTTTAACAATATTCGGAAAATGGTAAAGTGATTTATAAATAAGAACAAATTATCAATCATTGAGAACTAGACAAAGGATAGTGGAAGATTGAATCTCATAAAGACTCGATTGATCTATTTTGTTTCAAACGTACAAAAACATTTTCAGTTTAAAAAGAACTTTATTATTAAAACGTATATAACTTTTATAAATATCTAGAACCACTTTTGATAACTCATTACTTAACTAGTATGATAAAGATAACGATATTTATATTTTATTTTATTAAATATATAAAACGATTTAAATTAATATTATATATATTTATACGCGTATTATACGTACATAGTTTTATACTTTTACTGTACTTAAACTTTACCTTTACTTTATTTTTACTTTACTTTAACTTTAGTAATTCACTTTAATAATTCATACTTTAATAATTCATACTTTAATAATTCACTTTAATAATTCATACTTTAATAATTCACTTTAATAATTCATACTTTAATAATTCACTTTAATAATTCAAAAATCTATTATAAATAGAATTCAATAGGTTTCATTATTTCATATAAACTTAAAAATATTTTTATCTAAACTCTCTCAATCGATTTACATATATATATTTACTCCGTATTATTTCAAGATATTATTAGTATACATAAAATAATACGACGGAGTGCTGTCCGAGTAATTTCGAAATTGTTTTTCGAGTGGGATAGGATTAAGGAAATTATGGGTTATAGCTATGGAGGTGATTGAGTATGGTTCATGGGTATGCTCGTGATGTCAATATAGTGTTATCATTTCCGTTGCGTCTACGTACCTTTCCTGCAATATTGAATCTCAATATTGATACGTGAGTACTCATAATTTAACTTTTACATACTAATAGTGTATCCCTGACTAGTGCTCGAGTATTTAGGATTATGCATGTTTGTACTTTTGATATTGTCCTTAGACAGGTTAGGTTGAATCTTGAATTAGTTACACTTGCGGTTGAGATAAGGTATAAGATATACATGTCCTTGGAAAGCTAGCGAAAAATTAAGAACATTTCCTTTAGATATCGAATGGTTTCGATGAACGGATTAGAAGTTATAATCAATTAAATTTTCGAGATTTTTATTAAAAATGATTATTATTATCGTCGTTTTTATCGTCGTTCTAATTTTATCTTATTATTATCATTATTATTATCTTTATCAATAAAAGAGATTTATCATTGAAAAATGTTATTTTTTTTATTATTACCATCGTTATTATCGTTAAAGTTATAATTAGTATTATTATTATTATTCAATTATTATTATTATTATTATTATTATTATTATTATTATTGGTATTATTATTATTATTATCATTATTAATATATATATCATTATTTAAAAATGGTTATTGTTATTGTTATTATTATTATTACTATATTATCATTAAGATAATTATTAGTATTATCGTTAATAATGTTATAGTAACTATCATTATTAATATTAGTGTAATTAAAACAAATATTTGTAACACCTAATTATTTTGATTACTATTATTATCATTATTATGAACACGATATAAAAGACGATTAAAAGCTATTAAACGAAACGATTAGGAAATAATGGGTAAGAGTATCATGATGAAATTAAAATATTATAAGATATTGATTTAGATAAAATTATCATTCTTATTATTTTTATCATTACTATTATTATTAAAAGTATCGTTAGTATTAAATCTATCATTTTAACAAAAATTATCATTTTAATAGAAATGTCATTGTTACTATAAAATATCATTATTATTATTATTTTAAATAGAATTATTATTTTAAAGATAATATTAAAAATTATTGTAAATATTAAAGTTATCATAATTAGAATTATCGTTTTATCATAATGTCATCTTAGTAATTATAAATATTGATATTTTTATAATAATTATTATTATTACAAAATAATACAACTTTTACTTACTAACATTATAGATATTATTTTATCAAATAAATATGTGATACAAACATATTTTACTACGTGTAATAACTTACTTTAATAATACCTATCATATTATCTTTATGATATTAAATGAACCCTATAAATTTTATTACTTAATATATATAAAAGTATATTTTATTATATAAATTTAATATAAAATTTTATTTATTAATAAATAAATTATATTATTTACTCTAATAAATCTTTTAAAAATATTTAAAAATATAAAATGACGATATTTAAACAATATATATTAATCATGTATAGATTTTTAGAAATTATTTTGAGTCAAATTTACTTTTGTTGACTTTTGCATATTAGTCTCGAGCATTAGGATTGTGGTACACTATGACTTGACCTAATTTGTTAGACAAATATTGACCAACACATAAATATATATAATTAATTTAGGTTCGTGAATCCGAGGCCAACCTTGCACTTGTTCAATGACGTTATATGTATTTTTACTACGAAATACAGTATGGTAAGTTTCATTTGCCTTTTTACCCTTTATATTTTTGGGACTGAGAATACATGCGCTTTTATAAATGTTTGACGAAACAGACACAGGTAATTGAAACTACATTCTATGGTTGAATTATCGAAATCGAATATGCCCCTTTTTATTAAAGTCTGGTAATCTAAGAATTAGGGAACAGACATCCTAATTGACGCGAATCCTAAAGATAGATCTATTGGGCCTAACAAACCCCATCCAAAGTATCGGATGCTTTAGTACTTCGAAATTTATATCATGTCCCAAGGAGGATCCTGGAATGATAGGGGATATTCTTATATGTATCTAGTTAATGTCGGTTACCAGGTGTTCACCATATGAAGGATTATTTTTGTCTCTATGCATGGGACGTATATTTATGAGAACTGGAAATGAAATTCTTGTGGTCTATTAAAATGATGGAAATAAATGATTATGTTAAACTAATGAACTCACCAACCTTTTGGTTGACACTTTAAAGCATGTTTATTCTCAGGTGTTAAAGAAATCTTCCACTGTGCATTTGCTCATTTTAAAGATATTACTTGGAGTCTTTCATAGCATATTTCGAAGAACGTTGCATTCGAGTCATTGAGTTCATCAAATATTATTATTAAATCAATTTATAGTTGGATAGTGGAAATTATGAAAGGTATGCATGTCTGTCAATTTTCGATGTAAAGAAAGATTGTCTTTTAAAAACGAATGCAATGTTTGTAAAATGTATCATATAGAGGTCAAATACCTCGCAATGTAATCAACTATTGTGAATCGTTTATAATGTATATGAACGGGTCCTTTCAGAGAAGGCACTCTTTTATGAGGCTGTGCAACTGGGTATGGATTTACAACAATATTGCAATGCGATGGTTACTGATGAGGGAAGGCAACAACAGTAAAATCCCTGAACATCACAATCAATGAGTATATTACAAGTGTTCAACTGGAACACAAAGAAAGGATGATGCTGAATATGCTGATAGATTGAGGCTTAGGGAACAAGAAGCTAAACTGGCTGCTGATAGAAAACAAGAAGCTGAATCTCTTAAATTAGCAAAAGCTATAGTTAAAGCTCAGGACAAAGTCTTTGATAAACTTAAAGCTGCTGAGAAGGTACCTACAGAAGCTCCACAAGAAACTGAAAGAACAAGAGTATTAACTGATCATTTCTTCAGGAGTAAATATGTTGATGTGATGACCAGAAGATCTAACCCTGGTAAGATCATCAAGGTTCATAAAGGAACAAAAAGGACCTTCAGTATCAGCAGGGATAATAATGTTTATGAGAAGGTAGATTACACAAATCTGAGAACTTTTGGATTTAGTGAATGGATGGAGATGCTGCAGTACATCATTGGTAAAGGTCAAAGTATTCTCATAGATACACTAAAACTTGAGTTACAAGATCTATTTGATAAAGCAGTCAAGTATGGGAATGCACCAGTGGTGAATGTAGAAGAAGTACTGGCTCAAACGCCTAAAAGAAAGAAATCTATTGGTCCTAGCCCACGAAGAAGAGATCCAATCATCTTACCTCCTCAAATTCCTGTATTCAAGATGGAAGACTTGCCTGAGCTGTTCCCTGAAGCTTGGGCAGCAGTTAAGGTTAAAGAAGAAGAGATATCTGAGGATGAAAAAGAAAAAGAGAAGGATAAAGAGAGATAGCCTTCTATTATCAAACTTGTATCTTTTGTTATTTCATAATTCATTATACTGCCTTGTAATTATTGTATATATTTCATATAATGAATGTGAAATGAGTTTATCTTCAAAATTATATCAATTTATAAGATATAGATAACTCAGCAAAAGATCCCAAAACAAACCTAAAAGGGAAAAATTTACTGCCTATTTTCATTAGGTCCCTTAATGCTGGTTTTAGTGTTTTCTCTATAGGTCATAAGTTTTGTCATCATCAAATAGGGGGAGATTGTTGAGTCCCTAAAATAATTAAGAATTTAATTATGACAGCAATTGTTGCTGTGTCGAGTGTTTAAGTATGCTGCCTAGTCTACCAGCACAATGTAGACAGTATTCTTCATTTAGCACAGGATGAAGATCAACTGACTCAGCATAGAAGAACCAACATAGCTGGTAAGCAGTATACTACACAAAGACAGCTATGCTTCATTAGAAGCATAGTGGTTTCCTGACTGGTCTACATCAATTGTACTATTCAACAGAAGTCGAAGACAAAGTTGAACAGAAAAGGGACACGTGTCGGCGGTTGACAAGTATCCTTACAAGACCACGATGGAATGCAGAAGTTTAACGCAAGTGCAGACATGTGTAATACTTTGTCAATGCCTAGGAACCCAACATTCTATTTGTTTATTCAAATAGTGGTGACAAACCGAATTGGGGTGTTCCTGCAAATAGCTACCAAAGAGGAAAGAAGAGAGCACGCTCTCTGATGCAGTTGTCCCCACAAGTACAGACATCCTATGTACCAATGGACCATAGAATAATTACATGGATAATAGGACTACTATAAATAGAAGTATTCACTATTGTAATATTTAGTAGTGTAGGTTTATTTAATTAGAGTCCAAACGTGTAATAGCTTAAGATATCATCAATAGCTAAAACCTGGGTATAATATAACTGTTATTCCGCCAAAGAACAGTTGTAATTCTTTGTGATTCATATCAATAAAGAATAAGCGTTGAAAATTACCTTTGACTCTTATGTAAATTCCTTGGACTATTTTTGCCGTTGGTCCCTCCATTATACACCAAAAAGCTAACAGTGTCCCTTCAAATTTTTTTTTTTTTTTTTTTTTTTTTTGCTAGCAGCATCCTTCCATTATCCCATTTGAGAATATCGAGTCCCTTCGTCAATCTGGCGTTAAAAAGTCCGTTAACCCTTGACATGTGCATTGCATGTGAGGGTAAATTCGTCTTTTTACCTGTATTCTTCAATTAAATTAAATTTTATTTATTTTTTGGGAAAAAACAAGAATATACTCCTCCAGATACGCCACCATTTATTTTTTGGAGTATTTATTTATTCGTATTTTTATTTATTTATTTTTATTTCTTCAATTAAATGATGCGGAGTAATATAGAATCTTGCTGGTGTCTTTTTATTTACTTATTTTTTTCAATTAAAGATACGGAGTAATATAGAATCCATGTTGGTAGCCGATGGATTAAAAGGGAAGGGAGCTGCGGTGGTGGTCGGTGGTGGAACGGAGAAGGGCGATGCGGTGGTGGACGGTGGTTGCTCGTTTGCAGTTGAATAATTACAGGCAATTCCATATTTCGATTAAATTCCTTACTTTTTGTAACAAGTTTTATGGTAGGTTACTTTCAATTCAATTGATTGTCTTCGTACCCTCCGATCTTTTTAATTCCAAAAATTAGGATTTTTAACATCTAACTTTCCAAATGGGTATTTTAATTCATTTCATTTTTGTTGTTGGAGAAGATGAATATGTGTTGTGTTGAAATGAAATGAAACGAAACCCCTTTATCAAATGCAATTCAGACCCATTTTTATTGTGATTGGAGCTGATTGTTAATGAACATAAAATGGGTCAGTTATTTGTGATTGTTAATGACCTGGATAGTTGCTTAAAATTGATTTCTAAATGGGACAATGAAAGAAGATTACTATTCGCCAGAAGAAGATTAACGAAGAAGGAAACAATGGAACTTTTTCAGGCTTTTAAACTCCACTGCTGCGGATTTACTTTTTGTATTTTTATTTTCGTTTCAGTTACAAATGAATGATTTAAAGAACGATGCTATGCATATTATTAGTAAGGGATCAGTTTTTGTTTAGACTTAATTTTTATCAAAACAATTAGGGTTTGTAGTTTTGGGGAAGAACAAGTATAGCAAGCTTCAAATTCAATTCAGATAAAGAAGAAGGGTTAAAAAGATGATTTTACCCTCACATGCAACGCACATGTCAAGGGTTAACGGACTTTTTTAACGGAATTTAGACGGAGCGACTCTGTATACTTAAATGGGATAATGGAAGGATTCTGTTAGCAAAAAAAAAACAGAGAGACGTTGTTAGCTTTTTGGTGTATATTGGAGGGACCAACGGCACAAAAAAGTCAATTCCTTGCTTGAATACTAAACTATTATATCTTTTAAGATAATCAAAAGAATTGTATTCACCCCCCCTCTACAATACTCTTGTTGTTAATCAAGAAGGGACCAACAGTAAGTAACCTATGAATGCATATATTTACTGATATCAGTAAATATATTGAATCACTCTAAATAGATTAACATTAGTTTTGCATATTTGCAAAACTAATGTTGACAAAAGCCTTGAAGACATGTGACTTGAAGTTTGGAAGCTTGTGGTTGTCAAGGGATCAAAATTCTGCATTTACCATAAAGAGGAATCAATGACACACCACTAGTACAATGAGACTTTCCTCTTTTAAGCCAAGGTCAACCTCAAAGAATACATCCAAGATAAAAGGGATAATGCAGGTCTTTTCAGATATTTTTGGCATCTAATTGCAGCCATCCACTAAGAAAAAATGACAGAGTTAAAGATCTAAAACGGCTACAATTTCTCAACCCACGGTCGACCGTGAGGTGAGCCGCAGTCAGTCGGGTTTGAATTTCTCTTGCCTATAAAAGCCAAACCTTGGAGCACTTGAAGACTCACCTCTTGCACTTATATTTCCATATATTTACTGATATCATTCAAATACTATGGTAATCTATTTAGAGTGATTCAAGCAAGAGTGATTGTAAACTTAGTTGTGAGTTTACTTGTAAACTATCTTCTTAAAGGGATCTAGAAGATAGGTAAGATTTCACTTAGTTGGAGCGTTATGATCTTGTGGTAAGAACATTTGGTGATTGTGAATTCTTCAAAGGAACATAAGGGTTCATAGGTTGCGGCTTATCGAGGAGCTAGTGTTGTATTCGGACACTCCACCGAGTTTGGAGCATCATAGTGAAACTAACTATCAATTCATTAGAATTGAGGAGTGGATTAAGGAAAATTAGTTAACATCTTCCCGAACCACTATAAATCTCCGTGTTTGTTCTCTTATCCCTTATCTTTGCATTTACTTTACTTGTGAACAAACAAAATCAAATCTCAATATAATAATCTCAAGTTCTAAATCGAAAAAGTTTTAAAAATCGCATTAAGTAACTATTCACTCCACCTCTAGTTACTTACAGTTATGTTTTGATAAGAGTATATAGGGGAAAAAATAGCCCTTTTTCAAAATAAATTAAAAAAAGGTTCAAAATATAGCCGTTTTAATTTAAAAATATTTTTAAAATATAAATATAATCATAATCATAATAATAATAATATTAATAATAAGAATAATAAAATAAATAATATTGGAAGTGGAGTCAGTGTGGTGGGTGTGATGGATGTTAGTGAATGTAGTGGGTAAAATGAAAGGAAAAGTTACTGAGGTGGCATTGATGTGGTAGCAATGTGGTTTCATGACAAGTGTCATGGATAAGAGTAGTCTAACTCATGTAGTATGTTTTTATCAACATTTATAAACTATTAATAATGCGAGTAGTGATTATGAAGTTTTAAACAGTATTTTCGAATGATACCCGGCGGTAAAAAGATAGAAAGGTGGATGATCATGTCTAGGCATTGTTCTAAAGTTGAAACGAGTCCATAAAATAAAAATCAGGTCGTCTCAACAGTTTAAAGGCCATAGACGAAAATAAAAATGGACCCACATATATGTTATTTTTTTTACTACGCATAAAAATATAATACTCCAATTTATATATTTATATACTTACATTGTATTTAATTATTAATAACAAGATATTTTGATTTTTATTGGTATTTTTTATTTGATTTAATTAAATATATTGAAGAAAAAAAACATTTACATATATTCAAATTTTTGGTCAATTCAATTTTTGGGCCCTATAAGGTTGCCTATCTTGCCTATGCTCGAATACATCTCTGATAAAAACAACCATTTTTTGTCTTTTAGCAGACTTTTCAGGACGATTCGATGTCGTCTTGAAAAATGTCGTCTCTAATTGTAATTGTAGTGTGATCAAGCTCTATTAAAAAGGTCGCCCAACAAACGTGTTCAACCCTAAATACTATTGATGTTGCTAAAGTGTTTTTTAGTTATAAACAAGTCTACAAATATAGTTTTTCAATCAATGAAAAAGGAAAATAAAAACAAACAAAGAAGCATTGGGCGTCAAACGTTAGCATTACACAACGTGTTCGACCCTAAATTCTGCTGTAAACGTTGCTAAATGAAACTTGACCAATGTAAGCTTGGTTAAGATCAAATTTAAAAGAAAATGCGAGTTAAATGTATATTTTAATCTCAGTGCGAGCTATAAATAAAAGTAAAAACATAGTGTGGGCAGAAATAAGTTTTTTAATGAAGTAAATACATTGTAATTGTACAAATAAAAATTAGTATTGGAGTCACGTGACCAACATGATGGGCCCATCAAGATCCATTTCACATATATCGACCCATAAACCAACAAAATTAAAGTCAAACCTGGTCAAAGTTTAACTCACAGCCCAAAAAAACGTCATTCTTTGCATCACCTTTCACTTAACTCTATAGACTTGAAACTTGATGACTCAAGATTTTTGTAGGGGCCCACCCCACCACCATTCACCCCTTTCTCTTCTACATACCCCATCACCCCTCTACTTTTCCTCTTGTACAAATACACTCCTCCAACTATTAAAAGTAACAAAACTAACCCACACAACAATCCTAACCCAACCCATAACCCCACTAGCCTAGTATCTTTTACACCATGCCTCATCTTAAAGTAACCCATTTTGGTCTCATCAAGAACCTCAACTAAAGTTTGTATAGGGTAGTTTATAGTGTAACAAAATCCTGATGTGTTACTATACACCGCACCCCAACAAGGGCATTTTTCTTCACACGCATTCTCGCATTGTTTTAACGAACTCATGATCGTGTAATTCATCACTTCTTTGTTAGGTAGCTCGATCCCAGTTCGTCTCAAAACATCATACTTCTCATTACAAAAATCGTTGTTCAATGTTCTTGTTTCTCCAATGTCACACCGACCAGACGTGTAATTTGTATGTTTATTTAAACATGAACAACCTTTTCCAGGTTGGCATAGACCATATGGCCCACAAGAGCTTGGTAGATCACATTGGCTTGAGATTTCCTTAAAATCTACGACCCAGGATGATTTAGTCCAATAGTAACCAACTAGGTTACCGTCGGGTTCAAGGGTAACTCGACGGTTACCTGTACCTGGTTGCTGAAAACTACTAAAAGGTTGTACGTCAACCGGATCTATCCCGTTCTGATACATTGCAATATACCCATCCGGATTAAGCATAACCCGGATAGGCCCGCCGCCTTTCTTAATCTGAGCTTTCGCTTCCATCGGGTTATGTTTAAAGTAGAGTCGACTCGGATCCGAATCTGAACTCGGATCCACACCATATTTGGTGTAGAAGCCGATAAAATCAGGTCCAAGCCTCATTAAATACAACCCATTTGAAGAAACCAACGTCATATCACTAGTGAAATTTTGATTCTCCATAAGGGTATTATAGGGAAAATCAAAACTTTGCCACAAAGTTAAACTACGTTGGTTACCAATATCATCCACTCTATCAATTATCAAATTCGAAGTGTAAGATAACCAAACACGCTCTCCATCCGTGTAACTTGACCATAATACCCCTACTTGTTTATCCATAATTACAAGACTGCCATTAAACAACAAACTAGTTTTCGACGACCACCGAGTGACCGGGCTTTTTCCGGTGATCCAGATCGGTTCTTTCGATGCAACATGAATGACTGCAATTACGAGTTGAGTTCGATCAACTCGTAAAAAACCGAATGAATAGTTTCCAACTGAGTCATTAAGTAAAGGTTGAAATAATGCTACTGATGAATCTGGGGTAGCTGTGAAGCCTTTTACTAGCTCTTGAGCTGTGATTGGATTATATAATAAAAAGGTGAGTTGAAGGATGAATATGTAGATGGAGATCTGAGTCAACTCGGATGAGATTGAAAACATTGTGAAAAGTGGGAGAGATTATAACATATTTATTTGTTTGATGACAATTGATTAGTATCATATATATGTGGAGCAAATGGGGTGTAAGTTGGAGTCATCTGCATGGAAATAATATAAAAGTGTGCAACTTTTGAAAATCATAAAAAATAGAGTATGATGATGTAGTAGTGTTTAAATGAGGTGTGACTTTGTGCCTATTGGGTCAATAAATGGTTGTTGACTTTGTTTACATTTATTGTTTTGACAACTTGAAATGTCAAAAACAGATTGTTGACTATTTTGATTTATTTTTATATTATATTTTACGTGTAACAGTACGATCTGCTTTTTTGTTGCGGTACGTTTAAGTTGCTATGATTTCGTTGCGCGTTGTTGCGAGTACATTTAAGTTTCCGGCTAACATCTGCTCTAGGCTTGTATTTGGTTGCACACTTATTGCGTGGTTTTATTAATAGAATTGCTTTCCGAAAAGGAGAAAAAAGGGTCATAATTTACTCTTAGACAAAATTATTAAAATAGTCATTGAGTTTTTACAATTTTGCTTAAATAGTCACTCTGAAATATAACCTACATTATTAGTCACTAAATTTGTGTTTTGATCTCAAAAACATCCCTTAACCTAACGAACTTAACAATCTGTTAAGTTTCAATCATGTGAGTCTCATGTAAATGATATAGATATATTTGAACTTCAGGGATCCAATTCCACTTGGTAAGACTGAAAGGGCTTTGTGATTAACCGGTCTTATACTTAGTTTAGAGTTCTTTACAAATTACGATAACAACAAACCGGTCCCCAAATGCAACAAAAACAGCTCTTTTACAATAATAGCAAACCGATTTCTAAAAGTGACAAGAATTATGACAAATGTGCAGGAAAAAAGGAATTCGTCTTGTTTGTTAATTTGTTTTAAGAAAAGCATAAGAATATGTATATAGAGACTCATTAGAATTAAAATAAAAAATCAGATTATGAGATATAATCATCAGATACTTGCATCAATTATACAATAAGGGTTAAATCTAACTATAATAAACACCATTCACAAGACAAGATGATGAATAATATGATCAAATTAGTGAAAAGAACATAGGGAAATACATAGTGAAGCATTTCAGGGCTACTGGGCTAGTGCTTGCTTTATCGATTTGCATAAAAGTAAACTTTTGGAATCGGCATAAACATTAGTGAAGATGAACTCATTACGTGGGAAAAAGGGATGACGATGAATAAAATGGATTTGGATTGCTTTTAAGTTTTTAATAATAATCCCTTTCAGTCTTAAACAAGTGCAATTGAATCCCTGAAGTTCAAATATATGTATATCATTTACATGAGACTCACTTGGAACTTAACGGACTATTGAAACTATTAAGTATCGTTAGGTTAAGGAATGAATTTGGGACCAAAACACGAATTTAGTGACTAATAATGCAGATTATAAATGGGAGTGACCATTTAAGCAAAAATGTAAAAACACAAGGACTATTTTAGCTATTACGGAGTATGTCTTAATGTTATTTAATACCATAAGTGTTCATTTGAGCGCAACATAAGTTATTTACATAGTCAAAATGACTACGACGATTGTCTTGTTTATTTTATTACACCTATAGGGAATAATTTACGACCATTCCTTTTTTCATAGGATCTTTGTCTTTATTTGTGACAACCCGGAAATTTCCGACCAAATTTAAACTTTATCTTTATATTATTCCGATACGATAAGCAAAGTCTGTAATGTTAAAATCTCAAAAACTTTGAACTATGTTTATGTATTCAATTACCCATTGACTATGCTCGACGATTCACGAACTATTATGTGTAAATATATATATATATATATATATATATATATATATATATATATATATATATATATATATATATATATATATATATATATATATATATATATATATATATATGTGCGATTATTAAATTGAGATATATTAATAAAACATTTACCGGTTTAGTTGATATGAATATAAGCTATGAGATCTATTTTATGACTTGGAAACGTTATCAAAGTATTGAATGAATAATATTTTACATGAACGTATTTGTTTCGATATAAGTTTAATATATTTATCGATAGAATTATAAGATAATATCAAATGATTGAGTTATCTGACACATTGTGATATGATTACGAGTCTCTGTTGTGAGGCCCACATTGATTTGAGAAATCTTTCCTTTTTAACAATATTCGGAATAATTGCTAAAGTGATTTACAAGTAAGAACAAAAGTGTCAATTAACGAAAACTAGACAAAAGTTAGTGGAGATTCCTGCTTAATTTTCAATACATGCTTTACAATAATTGCCTCGTGTCTCTTGGTAAGTTAATTATTTAACTTTCATAATATTTAATGTAAAAGTGAAATCATGTAGAATAAATAATTGTGATAATGGTTGTTGACAGATTAAACCATTTGACGTGTTATATTAAGATGATTTCATACGTTTATTTATCCATTGGACTTAACCCTACGATTCACGAGTGAACTGTAAGTTAAAAACTGGAAACAGTTATGATTTACATATTATATGATTTTACTTTATTAAATGAAAACGTTTTACGTTATAATTAAAACCTTATATATATATATATATAAATATATAAATATAAGTATATCTAAATAATTAAAATAATAAAATACAATTTGATCATTAAGATTAAGTATGTAAAATAATACACGAGATAATAATGTGGGTATTAAAATAAAGCTATATATAAATACATATGACTTCTATTAAAAATTATTATGACATGGGTATTGGAATATATATCAAAGTTATAGATATTATATGTTATAATTATTAAATAATACATGATTAATAATATGTAATATTAATAGATTAAATTTAATTGCAAGTTTAGAATATAGTTGTTATAATTACTTCCATTATTAGTAATACTAATATTAATATTAATAACAGTATTAGTAATATTATTATTTAAATATATAATATACAGATATGATAATTTGATATATATGATTTGTTATATTATTATTATTATTATTATTATTATTATCATCATTATTATTATTAATTATTATTATCATTAATATAATTACTAATCTTATTATTAGTATTATTAGTAATATTATTATTACTAAAATTATTATTAAAATTTTTATAAATATTTTTATTACTATTACAATACAACTAATTATCATTATCCCTAATAAAATTATTATTATTATATCAATATTTTTATTATTATTATTAATAATTAATAGTATTATTATTACTAAGATATTTATTTATTAATAACTAATATTAAATATAATCTATAAAAACAGATATTACACGAAATTTTATTATATGTATCACCATCAGTTATATTTTTTTTTCCTCCTGCCCGTAAATCTTTGTCGACCACTACACTATCCAACAAATTCGATCAAATTAGGTTTACTATTTCAATCATTCAATTAGGATCCTCATTATCATATATATTGCGTTAGTCATCTGCTAGGGAGAATTAAAAAAAAAAAAAAACCCAAAACTTAAATACAACAAGAACACCTCTGTTCGTGAATCTTTTTGCTCATAATTCGAAATCGAACCCATTTTAAAAATCTAAAAATTCAGAAGTGTCCTAAATCACGTCGTTAATGTTTCCTAAAAATCTCAAGTTTTAATTCGTCAAACCAAATCCGAATTTGAGAGTCAAACATTTAAAACAAAAAGTCAACACTTTTGTTCTTCGTGAAATTCAAGCTTGTTCTAATGATTCTGTTTCAATTGACAATTTGGAAAGCTTTTATGAGTAATTTAAAATATATTTTGTGTTATAACCTTTGGCTAAAACGATCCTAATATCATAATCAAAAATTATTTTTTTTTTTGAAACAGCGTCGGACAGCAGCTTCTCTTATATTTTTTTTTTTGATTATTTTTTTTATTTTATTTTCTTTAAGTTTAAATGCACAGATGAAATCGTTTATGTTTATAAATCCTAAAACTATTTTACTTTGTATTCAATTGTTGTGATTAAGGATGTCTAGTAATTAGAATTATGAAGAAGATGAACACTAAACAGAAATGGGTTATATAGATATGGGTCATAACATTAAACAGAAAAACAAAACGGCTGGGATGGTTAGAGAGTGATGTTGGTGATCGAGAGTTCTTGGGTTAGAGCCCGGTTCAGGGCATTTTGTAACGACCCTGGACTTTCCAACGTTTATTTATTAATAATTGTTATTATTAATACTTGTGATAAAACGAATGTATGTTATTACATTTACATGATGCCATGATTGCCCGTACTTGACTTTAAATGCCCGAAACGTCTTTGTGACACACGAAACTTACACGAATAATATTTTCACATATTATTTATATTCATGATTAAGTTTTATTAATCATTTTGATTAACTATGGTTATTAGTTAGTTACATGAGCTTTATTTGTTTAATTGCTACAAACTTGGAACATGGGCTTTATTTTTGTACATGGACTTAAAGAGCCCACCCTACTTCTTTAGTGGACTTACTAGCCCATTACTTCATGTAAGTGATCCATTATGGTGTAACTAGTTAGTTTTAGAACAATTGGAATCTAGTTAACATATAATCCCCATGCATACACCTCCATTAACCACCTTTTATGACTTTTACATGCTAGTAACCATTAAACATTACCCTCCCCCCTTTTTTTCTGCTGAAATCCGTGGCCTAGATGGGTACAAAGGGATTCAAAAATCTTTTTTTCATTACTTGTTTACTCATATTCTCTCATTCTCAAAAACACTCTCAAACTTGCAACTTTCTTTCTCACTTTTTCTCTCATCTTGTAAGCAACTTGAACTTGTTCTTCTTCTTCTTTTCTTTAACAAAACCGTAGCCCTTGGCTACACTCTCATCATCATCATCTTTTGTTCTTTGTTGTTTAATGACTTGTAATTGTTAGTTGTAGTTGTTTATTACTTACTTACTAGTTTCAAGAATCAACTCTTTAGTTTGATTCTTCATAATATCTTGTATTTTCAAGAACACAAGAACATAAACTTACTAGTTTATGATTCTACATTTATTGTTTCAAAAGATTTAAGGTTCATGTGTTGTAAATCATACTTGTAATTCATGTTAGTAAACTTTAAAGTTTACTTTCTTAAAGATCAAACTTTGGTTTGAATCTTTAAAGTATGAACAACCATGACTTATTAACTTGTTCATTTAGTTTACTACTTCATTTACTTGCACTTTAATTTTGTGATTTTGGTTGTTGTTGGTCAAGTACTACAAGTTAGTCTTGATCTCATTTCTCTTGAACTAAAAGTTAACTTTACTAGTTCAAGAACATGTAAATGAAACTTTTTAATTATAACTTTGTACACTTATGTTTGATCTAGACTTTTGGGTCTAAGATTTTCAAGATCTAACTAAGAACTATGTTCTACAACTTAAGATCTTGTTTGCATAAGTCTACTTTCAAGTTCATAACTTAATATTACTTTTATAACTCATGTAGGTGTAAAATCTAAGACTTTGATGCAACTTTGGTTCATCAAACTTCATACAACTCTTAAGTGAGTTGTGATACACATCTTAGACTTACACTTGTGTCCTAATAGTCAAAACTTGGTTAATATCACTTTATAGTTCATGTATGTGACAAGTCTAAGACTTTGATGTAACTTTAGTTCATCAAACTACATACAACTCTTAAGTGAGTTGTGCTTCATGTCTTAGACTTACACAAGAGTTATGATGGTCAAAACTTGGTCAAGATGAGGTAAAAACATCAATGAGTTGTACACTTGAAGCTATATGCATCAAGGATGAGAACCATGATGAACATCAAGCACCAAGACCACCGGAACCCACTATTTTTCTGTTTTCTGTTTTCTGTCTTCTGCCTATTGTTTTCTGGTTTCTGTAACAGACCAGTACACCTGGGCTACTGTAACCTTGATTTTCAGATAGATCTTTTCGATTAGATAACTTTTCATATAGGACTCGTCTTAATCCGAGTTACGGTTTAGGATTTATGGCCCTCCGATCGTCACTATGTCCTTTAACGTTGTGCAAAAATTTCTGACCTACTCGCACTTAGACCGTCGCCACGGTCAAACGAAGACGATTTTGCTTATGTAAATTTTATCACACTTAAAGGACTCATATACGGAGCCATGGCCACTGGTCTCACCTTATTTCAGTAAGGGTAGAGGCCGTGGTGACTGATCAAATTCAGCCCTTGTTTTAAACTACTTTCATAAACGAAATTTACTTTACGCCTTTTGTTTGATGATGAATGATGATGACACTTAAGACCTTATTTACATACTTTTAAACCTATTCGGACGATTTACTGACTTAGTACTATTTGACTTAGGTTGAGGACCCGTTTGAACAACCTTCATTACTTGCTTACTTTCCGAGTCATACTTTACCGCTACTTTATCATTGTGAGTTATAGCATTCCCTTTTTACTTTAACTATTTTGGGAACTGAGAATACATGCGCATTTTACGTTTTACATACTAGGCACGAGTACTTAAACTTATATATGTGTGGGTTATATAACGGCAGAAACATTCCCTTTAGCTCGGTAACGTTTAGTCATTGGTTTTTGAACCGGTGAACACGAATCTTAGATATGGATCCATAGGGTTTGACATCCCCACTCGGGATAGTAGCGCTAGCATTTAACGAGTGTTTAATACTTCATAAACATACGCACTTGCCAAGTGTACTTTCAGGGGGTATAAACGTTAAGTTAGTTACCAAGTGCCCACGGTTAACATATACTTTATCATACTGTTTTGAAACGCTCTTTGTAGCACTGAAATCTCGTGGCCTACCTTACATACTGTTATACTTAAACTATAGCTCACCAACCTTTGTTTTGACATTTTTAAGCATGTTTTTCTCAGGTGCTTAAGGTTATTTGCTTCCGCTGTCGTGCTAATCTTGCCGTAGACACCCGCTGCTCTAGTGTTATCACCGCATGAACTGTTTAACTTGCATTCAAACTTTAATACATTTGAAACTATGTTTTGTAACGACCTAAGGGTCATATACATTTATTCATGCTTGCTATTCATAGAAGCATACTGTTGGTGTAAAACAATTGACGTCGATTATGACGTCATCTTTTTATCGTGAATGCAACTTCTATTAATACAGCATATAGTACTTAACCTTGTAATGATCCTGTTGTTGATGATTCGTACACGATGGTTTTGTACAGGGCATCACATTTGGTATCAGAGCATTGGTTGTAGGGAATTAGGTTGCATTAGTGAGTCTAAGACCGACCCGATTAGGATTCACTAATAGGACTAATCTACAACTTGCTAGTTTACTTGTTTTCGCTGAACTTACTGCATGCTGCTGCTTACTTTTACTACTATGTGCCGTATGTTATTACATGATGTCACTACTGCATGCTATTATCTGCTTTCGATTGCATGATACTTGTCGTTATTGCCATGCTACATATTGTTATACATGATTTAAACTGTTGGCCTAATACGTGCTTGCTTTATGACTTACTGACATGGAAAATTTATTTTTCCTTGTTCAGATGTCGGATGTACCACCTGCTATCATTTTGGGCAGTTTAGACTCGTCAGCCACCCCACCTGCTGCTGCTGCCGACACACCGATCCCGATACGCACCAGTGACCCCGGCGCTTCGTCTTCCGGAGCTAGTAGTAGTGCGCTGGCACCAGTGGCTACTATTGACGGACACGTGGACCCTACGGAGATTCCAGCTCCATCTGCTCCCGGACCCTCGGAGCCACAGCCCCGCATCGGTGGTGTTGTGATTCCCGCGGAGTTCGGGGAAGGGTCATTCCGTAACCATATGCGCATGCCGTGCCGACGCGCTCCTAATGGATGTTTAGTGCCGATTCCGCCAGGCAGATACAGACAGATGATGGCCGCCCACGGACTGCCAATTCAGCCACCAGTGCTACCACCACATGATTTGGATGACTCATCATCCGCCGATTCTTCATCAGATGACTCTTCCTCAGACGACTCCAGTGATGATGAGGACCCTACTGATATACCTATTCAGCCACCCTCCACCCCGACGAAGAAGTGGTATCGCTTCGACGGTACCATCATTCCGGGGATCAACGGAGGACGAGCCTTCACTGACGCGTTTGGTCGGCATCGTAGGGTTACTGCCCGTAAGCGGCTTGTGCCGTACCCTGCCGACCCACAAGTGCGTAAGGCACCCCGTTACGTACTGACTATTTCTGGAGCCAGAACGTCTGCACCCCGTTTCGTGCGGTCTGCACCACCCGCACCACTTGAACCGCCTTCCCCACCATCTCCCTCTAACGAGGAACTGAGGAGGGAGGTGGGAATCCTCCGAGCTCGGGTTACTGAGCTCGAGGAGCAGTTGGCTCAAGTTTTAGACATCCTACACCCACCTTCACCGTAGGACCTTTTGTATTAGATTTCATGATGTAATCTAGTTGTAGTTTCATATTTCACTTATGTATTGTATGAATCTATCATGATGTATGAAACTTATTATTAATGAATGGAAACTTTGTGATGTTACTTTTTGCACAAGTGTTCTATTTACATTACTGTATGGTGTTTTGCGGTACTTGTATCAACTTGCGTTACTTAATTAACATGTGTTGTGCTGTTTACATGTTGGTTGTTATATACTATATTATTATATATTGAATGCTGGATTTTGACTTGAGTCAAAATGTTTGTATAGAACACCATGGCTAACGGTCGATCCACACCTACTGCTGCTCAAATTGAAGAGATGATCCAAGAACGTGTAGCCGCAGCCATTGTGGAAATGCAACCCCAAGCTCCACCGCCACCGCCACCACCACCGGTTATTCAACCCGTTCGAAATGGGTGTACTTATAAGGAATTCTAGAGCTGTAAACCACACAACTTCAGTGGAACCGAGGGACCTGTTGGTCTCACCAGATGGTTCGAGAAACTTGAATCAGTATTCTGAGTTAGCAACTGTTCGGAGGACAACAAAACCAAATTTGCTTCTTGCACGCTATCTGACGGCGCGCTCACGTGGTAGAACACAATGGCATAGGCACAAGGCATTGATGAGGCGTATGCTACGCCATGGGAAGAATTTAAATGTGCCATGATTGAGGAGTATTGTCCGAGAACCGAAATCCAAAAGATGGAAATGGAATTCATGCAGTTAAAGGCCATTGGGAACGACCTTGATGGTTACAACAGGAGATTTTTGGAACTAGCCCTGATGTGTCCTACAATGGTCACCCCAGAATTCAAGTGAATGGAGAGATACTTCTGGGGACTCCCTAAGAGCATTAAGGGAAACGTCATCTCATCCAAACCACCAAATGTTCCCGAAGCGATGCGCATGGCGCATACTTTAATGAATCAAATAACCATCGATGAACCGGAGAAAACTAAGTCTGAAGCGGGTATTAGCGAGAAGCGCAAATGGGATAACCACAACAACAACAACAACAACAGTGGAAGAAACTATGAACAAAACCTGGCGAAACGACATGAGGGTTTCAGAGGAAACAACAACGGTGGAAACCCCAATCCGAACACAAACTCAAACCCGAACTACAAGGGAACTCTACCTCAATGCAAGAGGTGTTACAAACACCACACTGGGTATTGCAATGTTGTCTGTGAGAAGTGCCAACAGTCTGGGCATGTTGGAAAAGACTGCAAGGTCACCACTTTGAATGGGAAGCCGAACCCCACAGGGCCAAGGAAGTGTTACGAATGCGGGCAGACAGGCCATTTCAGAAATGCGTGTCCAAATAAGCGAAAAGATGGCGGACCACCGCGCGCTAGAGCTTTCAATGTTAATGCAAGGGACGCACGCGAAAACCCCGACTTAGTGACAGGTATATTCAAAATCAACAATCTTTTAGCTTCTGTCTTGTTTGATACTGGTGCTGATAGAAGTTATGTATGTAGACATTTTTGCGATAAGATTAATTGGTCATTAGTCCCGTTAAAAGAAAGTATGCTTGTCGAGGTCGCCAACGGAAAACTTGAGAAAGTTGACCATATTAGTCGAGGAGCTATTATCAACATAGTTGCTGCAGATTTTGAAATTGATTTGATACCTATCAAACTGGGAAGTTTTGACGTGATCATCGGTATGGATTGGTTGAGTAAGATAAGGGCCGATATTATCTGTGGAGATAAAGCACTTTGTATACCACAAGGAGATGGCGATCCACTGGTTATCTATGGAGAGAGATGTACCTCGAAGTTGAACCTCATTAGTTGCGTGAAAGCGCAAAAGATTATGAAGAAGGGACGTCTTGCTGTCCTAGCACATGTGAAAGCGGTAGAAACAAAGGTGAAGAATGTGAACGATGTTCGAATTGTGAACGAATTTTTCGATGTCTTACCTGAAGAATTGCCCGGATTACCACCGTAGAGAGCAGTAGAGTTTCAGATCGATTTAGTGCCAGGAGCTGCACCTGTAGCTCGCACACCTTATAGACTCGCACCTTCCGAGATGCAAGAATTACAGAGTCAACTACAAGAGTTGTTAGACCGTGGATTTATCCAACCAAGTTTCTTGCCTTGGGGCGCACCTGTATTGTTTGTGAAGAAGAAGGATGGATCCTTCCGTATGTGTATCGACTACCGTGAACTCAACAAATTGACAATCAAGAATTGGTATCCTCTTCCACAAATTTACGATCTTTTTGACCAACTACAAGGATCGAGCATTTACTCTAAGATCGATTTGCGATCTGGGTATCACCAGTTGAGGGTGAAGGAAAGTGACGTGATGAAAACTGCATTCAGGACCCGTTATGGTCATTATGAGTTTCTCGTGATGCCATTAGGTTTGACAAATGCACCTGCCGTGTTCATGGACCTCATGAATCGTGTCTGCAAGCCGTACTTGGATAAGTTTGTGATCGTCTTCATAGATGATATCCTCATCTACTCTAAGAGTGAAGAAGAGCATGAGCAACACCTCCGACAAGTACTTGAACTCCTGAGACAAGAGCAACTTTACGCCAAATTCTCCTAGTGTGAATTTTGGTTGAAGGAAGTACAATTTCTGGGTCATGTTGTGAGCGACCAGGGTATCAAAGTTGATCCCACCCAAGATTGAAGCTATCAGCAAGTGGGAGACTCCCACTACTCCGACGCATATTCGCCAATTCCTGGCCGGTTACTACCGAAGGTTCATTGAAGGATTTTCTCTGATTGCGAGTCCTTTGACCGCGCTGACTCACAAGGGTAAGAAGTTCATTTGGGAACCCGCACACAAATCAGCATTTCAAACTTTGAAGAAGAAGTTAACCACCGCACCTATCCTATCACTTCCTGAGGGCAGTGACGACTTTGTTGTTTATTGTGATGCTTCGAAAAGTGGTTTTGGTTGTGTACTGATGCAACGATCAAAAGTTATCGCCTATGCCTCCCTCCAATTGAAGATTCATGAGCGGAACTACACTACTCACGATCTTGAACTTGGAGCCATTGTCTTTGCGCTCAAATTGTGGAGACACTACCTTTATGGAACTAAGAGCACTATCTTCACTGATCACAAGAGTCTCCAACACATCTTCGATCAGAAGCAACTGAATATGAGACAGCGTCGATGGATTGAGATGCTCAACGACTACGATTGTGAACTTCGCTATCATCCTGGCAAGGCTAATGTTGTAGCTGACGCTTTAAGTCGAAAGGAGAGGACGGCACCTCTTCGTGTTAGGGCTCTGAACATCACCATCCATTCGAACCTCAACAGTCAGATTCGAGTAGCCCAAGGTGAGGCTCTCAAGGAGGAGAATATATCTCATGAACATTTGAACATACTTGTCTCTCGATTCGAGGTTAGGGAGTCTGGACTCTGATGTTATGCCGGAAGAATTTGGGTACCTTATTATGGAGATCTACGGAACCTTATACTTGATGAAGCCCACAAGTCGAGATATTCGATTCATCCCGGAGCGGGCAAGATGTACCACGACCTTAAAGAACAGTATTGGTGGCCAAATCTTAAGAAGGACGTTGCGACTTATGTTGGTAAGTGTTTGACTTGCTCGAAGGTTAAAATCGAGCATCAGAGACCTTCTGGTTTACTTCAACAACCGGAAATCCCACAATGAAAGTGGGAAAGGATAACGATGGATTTCATCACCAAGCTACCAAAGACGGTGGGCGGATACGATACCATCTGGGTTATTGTTGACCGCCTTACCAAATCTGCACACTTCCAAGCGATGAAGGAGACGGATACAATGGAGAGACTTGCTCAACTATACATCAAGGAGGTTGTATCTCGTCATGGTGTACCTTTATCGATCATCTCAGATCACGATCCCCGTTTTGCTTCTAGATTTTGGCGTTCATTGCAAGAAGCCATGGGAACTCGTCTTGACATGAGTACTGCTTATCATCCACAGACTGACGGGCAAAGTGAACGAACTATTCAGACCTTGGAAGACATGTTGCGTGTATGTGTCATTAATTTTGGAAAGGCCTGGGAAAGGCATTTTCCACTCGCCGAATTTTCTTACAACAACAGTTATCACTCAAGCATTAATGTCGCACCTTTTGAAGCGTTGTATGGCCGCAAGTGCCGATCTCCTATTTGTTGGGCTGAAGTAGGCGAAAAGCAAATCACCGAACCCGAGGTAGTCCATGAAACCACGGAGAAGATTGCTCAGATTCAAGCTAGACTTAAGACTGCCCGTGATCGCCAAAAGAGTTATGCTGATCTTAAACGTAAAGACTTTGAATTCAACGTTGGTGATCGTGTTATGTTGAAGGTGGCACCTTGGAAAGGTGTGATTCGTTTTGGAAAACGTGGAAAGTTAAACCCACGATACATTGGTCCTTTCGAAATCTTGGAACGTGTTGGACCCGTTGCTTACCGTTTGGATCTACCAGCACAGTTGAGCTCAGTTCATCCTACCTTCCACGTGTCAAACTTGAAGAAGTGTCTTGCTGCACCTGAACTTATCATACCACTTGAGGAACTTACAATTGATGACAAACTCCACTTTATGGAAGAACCTGTTGAAACTATGGATCGTGAGATCAAAACTTTGAAATGCAACAAGATTCCGATCGTCCGAGTACGATGGAATGCCAAACGAGGACTTGAGTTTACTTGGGAGCGAGAGGATCAAATGATGCGGAAGTATCCTCACCTTTTCCCGACTCCTCCATCTACCTCAGTTTAAAATTTTGGGACGAAATTTTCTTTAACAGGTGGGTAATGTAACGACCCTGGACTTTCCAATATTTATTTATTAATAATTGTTATTATTAATACTTGTGATAAAACGAATGTATGTTATTACATTTACATGATGCCATGATTGCCCGTACTTGACTTTAAATGCCCGAAACGTCTTTGTGACACATGAAACTTACACGAATAATATTTTCACATATTATTTACATTCATGATTAAGTTTTATTAATCATTTTGATTAACTATGGTTATTAGTTAGTTACATGGGCTTTATTTGTTTAATTACTACAAACTTGGAACTTGGACTTTATTTTTGTACATGGACTTAAAGAGCCCACCCTACTTCTTTAGTGGACTTACTAGCCCATTACTTCATGTAAGTGATCCATTATGGTGTAACTAGTTAGTTTTAGAACAATTGGAATCTAGTTAACATATAATCCCCATGCATACACCTCCATTAACCACCTTTTATGACTTTTACATGCTAGTAACCATTAAACATTACCCTCCCCCCTTTTTTCTGCTGAAAGCCGTGGCCTAGATGGGCACAAAGGGATTCAAAAATCTTTTTTTTCATTACTTGTTTACTCATATTCTCTCATTCTCAAAAACACTCTCAAACTTGCAACTTTCTTTCTCACTTTTTCTCTCATCTTGTAAGCAACTTGAACTTGTTCTTCTTCTTCTTTTCTTTAACAAAACCGTAGCCCTTGGCTACACTCTCATCATCATCATCTTTTGTTCTTTGTTGTTTAATGACTTGTAATTGTTAGTTGTAGTTGTTTGTTACTTACTAGTTTCAAGAATCAACTCTTTAGTTTGATTCTTCATAATATCTTATATTTTCAAGAACAAAAGAACATAAACTTACTAGTTTATGATTCTACATTTATTGTTTCAAAAGATTTAAGGTTCATGTGTTGTAAATCATACTTGTAATTCATGTTAGTAAACTTTAAAGTTTACTTTCTTAAAGATCAAACTTTGGTTTGAATCTTTAAAGTATGAACAACCATGACTTATTAACTTGTTCATTTAGTTTACTACTTCATTTACTTGCACTTTAATTTTGTGATTTTGGTTGTTGTTGGTCAAGTACTACAAGTTAGTCTTGATCTCATTTCTCTTGAACTAAAAGTTAACTTTACTAGTTCAAGAACATGTAAATGAAACTTTTTAATTATAACTTTGTACACTTATGTTTGATCTAGACTTTTGGGTCTAAGATCTTCAAGATCTAACTAAGAACTATGTTCTACAACTTAAGATCTTGTTTGCATAAGTCTACTTTCAAGTTCATAACTTAATTACTTTTATAACTCATGTAGGTGTAAAATCTAAGACTTTGATGCAACTTTGGTTCATCAAACTTCATACAACTCTTAAGTGAGTTATGATACACATCTTAGACTTACACTTGTGTCCAAATAGTCAAAACTTGGTTAATATCACTTTATAGTTCATGTATGTGACAAGCCTAAGACTTTGATGTAACTTTGGTTCATCAAACTACATACAACTCTTAAGTGAGTTGTGCTTCATGTCTTAGACTTACACAAGAGTTATGATGGTCAAAACTTGGTCAAGATGAGGTAAAAACATCAATGAGTTGTACACTTGAAGCTATATGCATCAAGGATGAGAACCATGATGAACATCAAACACCAAGACCACCGGAACCCACTATTTTTCTATTTTCTGTCTTTTGCCTACTATTTTCTGGTTTCTGTACAGACCAGTACACCTGGGCTACTGTAACCTTGATTTTCAGATATATCTTTTTGATTAGATAACTTTTCATACAGGACTCGTCTTAATCTGAGTTACGGTTTAGGATTTATGGCCCTCCGATCGTCACTATGTCCTTTAACGTTGTGCAGAAATTTCTGACCTACTCGCACTTAGACCATCGCCACGGTCAAACGAAGATGAGTTTGCTTCTGTAAATTTTACCACACTTAAAGAACTCATATACAGAGCCATGGCCACTGGTCTCACCTTATTTTAGTAAGGGTAGAGGCCATGGTGACTGATCAAAGTCAGCCCTTGTTTTAAACTACTTTCATAAACGAAATTTACTTTACGCCTTTTGTTTGATGATGAATGATGATGACCCTTAAGACCTTATTTACATACTTTTAGACCTATTCAGATGATTTACTGACTTAGTACTATTTGACTTAGGTTGAGGACCCGTTTGGACAACCTTCATTACTTGCTTACTTTCCGAATCATACTTTACCGCTACTTTATCATTGTGAGTTATAGCATTCCCTTTTTACTTTAACTGTTTTGGGAACTGAGAATACATGCGCATTTTACGTTTTACATACTAGGCACGAGTACTTAAACTTATATATGTGTGGGTTATATAATGGCAGAAACATTCCCTTTAGCTCGGTAACGTTTAGTCATTGGTTTTTGAACCGGTGAACGCGAATCTTAGATATGGATCCATAGGGTTTGACATCCTCACTCGGGCTAGTCGCGCTAGCATTTAACGAGTGTTTAATACTTCATAAACATACGCACTTGTCAAGTGTACTTTCAGGGGGTATAAACGTTAAGTTAGTTACCAAGTGCCCACGGTTAACATATACTTTATCATACTGTTTTGAAACGCTCTTTGTAGCACTGAAATCTCGTGGCCTACCTTACATACTGTTATACTTAAACTATAGCTCACCAACCTTTGTGTTGATGTTTTTAAGCATGTTTTTCTCAGGTGCTTAAGGTTATTTGCTTCCGCTGTCGTGCTAATCTTGCCGTAGACACCCGCTGCTCTAGTGTTATCACCGTATGAAATGTTTAACTTGCATTCAAACTTTAATACATTTTAAACTATGTTTTGTAATGACCTAAGGGTCATATACATTTATTCATGCTTGCTATTCATAGAAGCATACTGTTGGTGTAAAACAATTGACGTCGGTTATGACGTCATCCTTTTATCGTGAATGCAACTTCTTTTATTACAGCATATAGTACTTAACCTTGTAATGATCCTGTTGTTGATGATTCGTACACGATGGTTTTGTACGGGGCATCACACATTTTTTTTTTAAAAAGCTTTGTAAGGTATAATTCGTTATCAAAATTATTATTATTATTACCTTATTATTGTTATTATTATTATTATTAGTTATGATTATGATTATTATTATTATGATAATAATAATTATTATAATTACTATCATAAATACAAATTGTTATTATGATTATTACGATTATTGTTATTATGAGTATTATTGTTAGTGTTAGTATCATATCTATAAGTAGTATAATCATTATTATTATTATTATTATAAGTTTTATTAGTAATATTAGTATTATTAATTTTATCATTTTAGCGTTATTATTAAGTAGGATAATTATTGATATTATCATTAATAATAAAAATTTTATTGTTATGATTTTTAATATGTTAGTAACATTGATATTATAAAGTTAATAATAAAAATTAATATGGTAAAATTATGGAAAATAGTTATAAATTATATGAATACTTGTACAATTATGAATTTGACTAGGAAATAAGTTATAGGAATTGTAGTTATAAGTTGAGAAATTAAAAACGAAGTCTATGATAAATCTAATTATTATTATTACCGTTGTTATTATTATTATCATTACAATATTAAAGTAAAGTATCATTTTATTATTATTATTATTATTATTATTATTATTATTATTATTATTATTATTATTATTATTATTATTATAATTATTAATAAAATTATTATTATTATTATTATTATTATTATTATTATTATTATTTTCACCATTATAATTAAAATTAACAAAATTATCATTTTTCTTCTTAAAATTTAACATTTATTAAAGTTGTTATTTTTATTAAAGTTATCATTATAAAAATTAACATTATTGTTGTTATTATTATTATTACTATCATTATTATTATTATCCTTAATCTAGTATATTTATAATTATTAAGAAATTATCTTTATATAACAATATATTTATACACATAACTTAACTATATTAATACTTTTATTTGTTTAAAATATATAAAATGAATACATTTAATTAAATAATGAAATATATAAGTTATTAATATAAAAATAATATCACTAATAATAATATATATATTTGTCGATTACGATTATATGTTTTAACATATATATAAATGATATAGGTTCATGAATCTGAGGCAAACCCTGCATTGTTCAGTATCGTCGTATGAATATTTTTACTACAAAATATTGTATTGTGAGTTTCATTTGCTCCCTTTTTAAATGCTTTTGCAATATATATTTTTGGGACTGAGAATACATGTGCTGCTTTTATAAATGTTTTACGAAATAGACACAAGTAATCGAAACTACATTCTATGGTTGGATTATCGAATCGAATATCACCCTTTTAGCTTGGTAACCTAAGAATTAGGGAACAGATACCCTAATTGACGCGAATCCAAAAGGTAGATCTACGGGCACTAACTCCCCCCATACTGGAAAATGGTATGCTTTAGTACTTCGAGTTATTAATACAGATGGATTTCTGTTTTGGGGATATTCTATATGCATTTTGTTAATGTTGGTTACCAGGTGTTCAATCCATATGAATGATTTTTAAACACTTGCGAGTGTATGATCATTGAATAAAGGAAATCTTGTGGTCTATTAAAATTATGGAAATGATTGATTACGATAAACTAATGAACTCACCAACCTTTTGGTTGACACTTTAAAGCATGTTTATTCTCAGGTATTAAGGAAATCTCCCGCTGTGCATTTGCTCATTTTAAAGATATTACTTGGAATCATTCATGGCATATTTCAAAAGACATTGCATTCAAGTCGTTGAGTTCAATAGAGATTACTATTAAGTAAATGACAGATTAGGTCATTTATAAGTTGGAGATTATGAAATGGTATACATGCATGTCATCTTTCGATGTAATGAAAAGTTGTCTTTTAAAAATTAATGCAATGTTTGTACAATGTATCATATAGAGGTCAAATACCTCGCGATGTAAATATATATTGTTGTATTCGTCCTTATGGATTAAGACGGGTCGCTTCATGTGGTATCAGAGCGTTGGTCTTAGCGAACCAGGTCTTGCATTAGTGTGTCTAACTGATAGGTATTAAGATGCATTAATGAGTCTGGACTTCGACCGTGTCTTCATGTCAAAAGTTTTGCTTATCATTTTTGTCAGAAAATCACATGCTTATCATTCTTAGTCTAGACACATCTTACTGCATTGGTTGCATGAATAGTATATAGACAAAATTCATATCTTAGCTTATCTGCTAATTCATATCTTAGCGTATCTGCTAATTCATATCTTAGCGTATCTGCTAATTCATATCTTAGCGTATCTGTTACTGTAACTTTGTCTGTCATTTTCCGTAAATTTCTCTGTAATCTTCGAAATCTTTTGCTCTATATATATATATAGATATTCTATGTAATTAGAAAACCATCCGATAGCCGGAAATCATCTCATATCGAAAAATCCTTTATTCAATCGTACGAAATGGAACTCGCCACTAGTTCAAGTTCCTCGAATTCCGATATGGAGTTTCACTCAAGCTCCGAAAGCAGTGTAACCCGAATGGACCAACCAATCAGCCATCATCTATTCTGGATGAATTGGGGATGGGTTCGTAGCCTCCTTAATCATTGGAGACAAGAAGAAGGTGATCCTTTACATCCACCACATTGCCCTCTTGGTGAAGAACCTGAAGCACTTACCGGTGAACCTGTCTGAGACACCATTTTCTCTCTCATTTCCATAGTATCTCGTTACGATTATATACTACATCAAATTCTAAATTTTATTTATCCGCTCATCCGAACCGACAATCACCCCGGTGTAATAAAAGAAGTTAACGAGCTTCGCGCTCGAGTAGTGGCTTTGGAGAATATGGTGCAAAGGTTGCAAACACCAGCAGTAGCATCAGCAGCATAACCAGTACCACCATCATCAACGCCAACAGTACCATTACCAACCCTAACCACAACCGCGTCGTAAACCTCAACTTTATAATCTGTCCCACGAGCACCAATGTCATACGCTCAGTAGCTACCGAGGAATACCAACAACAACAAACGATGAAGTGTTGATTCAAACCTTCATTGAAGAAATATTCTGCGACGATTATGTAGTCTCTAAAGTCTTAGAGATTATCTATTCTAGCCCTAACCATAAATCAGTTGAGTGAATCAAAATGATAGAAGGAAGAGTAGAAACCCTGACAGGAATGGTGTGCGATTTACAAGCTAGGCTTGTTTTACCAATATCATCAACAGTACCGTAGCATCACCATCACAGTCAGTGCCGTCAGTATCATCAGAATCAGCAGCACCTATAACATTACAAACTTCGCAAGTTCAAGAACCACCGTGGACATCATTACAAATCAACAACAAGTATGTCATATCAACGAGTTATGAAGTATTAACTCATTTCCACTGAAGGATTTATATGTGTATCTTATATATATAAATTTTTAAACCATAATAAAACTTTCAGTACTAAGCTATTATGTGTGAATCTTAACTACTCGGTTAATTCATATTACTAATATGCAATGAGGTACGTCCTTCATCCGCAACTTAACCATCGTTAGCTACAATTTATGTCTCAATTCAATAAATTCCAACTCATAATAAACCAAGTGTATTATTCAAATATATGTTTGATTTTACACTTTCATCATCGATGTACTCGAAACTTTTCAGATAACATCATTCGTACCTTGCGAAATTCACAAGAATTCCATGAACACCAACATCATGCATCAACAAATAACGAAGTATTGATTCGTAATTTCAAGAAATACTCCGTAAAAGTTATGTAATTTTTAAAGTTTTAGGGATTATTCAATTCTAGTTTCAACTGTAAATCAAATGAGTTTAATTTTAACTCATTAAATCTATGTTACATCTGAAAAAAATATACACATATTTTCATAAAGATTGTAATAAAATTATTTTGTACAAAATATTAATTGTGAAATTTTTTTTAATGGGTAGGTAATACCCGAGAGATATATAAATTCACAATTAATATGTTACATTCTTCGAATTTGATTCAGCAATCGTCAACTATACTCATCCAAATTTGTTTACATATTCTGATTTTGACAAATCAAAATCCACGTCAAGATTTAACAGAAAACATCACTCTAAGATTCTTACATCTTTCAAGCTATACTTTGACTTCAAAACTGTGCTAGAACATCATTCTATTCATAGAACCCAGAAAAGTATTTGTATCATTCAAAATCCTAGAACATCATATGAATATTAACGATTACAATCTATATTCAAATCCCTCAAAATTCCTGAAGACACTTCAAATAATGAACAATCGAGATGATGATCCAACCACATGTTACCCACAGTTATGCATCTGAAAAACTCTTGAAACCTAAGTAAAAGTTTAACACGTAGCCGTGTCAGATCCTTTGGCATTTATTAGCAAAAATAACTCTGCGATCCATTTTCAAAGTATCCAATTTTGTCACAGCTCCAGTAAGTCAACTTCGACTTTTCATTCGAAGTAGCCTTACTATAATCCTGATATATACGATTACCCTTTTGATACCGGAGAATCCTTTAATATTCCACCCCATTATCAGCAGATGTATCAGCAACTTCGTCACTCTTTGGCCGTTTCTACATCAACAGTTATATATATGCATATAACATCTATCTCCTATATTATATACTGCTAATGTGAAGTTTCTGAAAACACCCCAACCTACGAATTAGTACTATGAATTTTTGAAAAAGACTGATGAAGTGGTAAGGACTGTAGACAACAATTACGGTCAGAAGTTTGATAATAAAGAATAGTAGATTGGAAAAGCTCAAATGAAAAATTTGATACTGAAAAACGGATTGAGCAAAGTATGAAGGAGGCTGTGGACAAATCACAAGGATGAAATCTACCTTCAAAGAATCCAAATGACTCAGTATCTGCTGAAATCGTTAGCAAGCACCTCACTCCTTATTCTAAAAATTCACAGACAAAATTCCCGCATCATCCTTTGATTACATATATTTTAAAATTCTAAAACATCATCGAATTTTTCATTATAAATATCTTCGATAATTCTGAAGATATATTCATAACTATTTTTATCTGAGATTATTTATCTCTTCGCGCTATCTGTGCTACATCATAAAAGAAACCATTTTAGTTTCTAAATTCTGAAACCTTCGAGTTTAAAATATGAATGTTTTTGAAGTAGTGTTGGGAACTAAAGCATGAGTTAGTATAATATAATGACACTTGATCAACGTGATTATATTACAGTAAGTCATGCTGAGTTTCTAATAGAACTTGATGATTCACAGACCATAACATCATCAGGTGCCATGTTACACGACTCTTGTATTCTATTTAACCTCTAAAATATCAAGAAAATATTTCTTGATGATTCGGTCTTTTCCGAGGTATTCTGGTAATTTGACAAATCAAGATCGTGTCATCACAATTTCCTTTTTAGAACAGTAACTATGTTCATTTCAAAATCCATACCTACGAATTCTGGACCATTATTCGCTTGATTTGAAGTCGGGAAGAGGAGACAAAAGTATGGAACTTTTAAATATAAAAGAAAATATGAAGCTCGACAACAACACATAAATTACAAAACGGGCATATCAATACGTATTGCAACATAAAGGCACGGAAGAATTAAAAATACTATAATTCCAAGTTAATAGTAAAAGTAGATAAAATCCTCCGGTGGTAAATGGAAAAGAAGAATGACAGATATGAAAGTTAAGAGTATATCAAGAATCAGAACTGGATGAAGCATATTGATGAATGCTTTGAAGTATGAGTTGAAGGAGAAAGAATAGAAAGTGTGAGTTGTAAGGAAATGAAGGGGGTAGATTTATAGTAAAATATCCGACATAGCAATCAAAATAGATGATCGCATTTAAAGCGGATCCAAATTCCTTGATTATCGAGGAATCAAATCTTATTACGAAGATTTTCTCTAAATCCCTTAACCTCTGAAATTCAATCCTATCTAAGTCAAAAGATATGACGAACCTACACTTACTTATTTCACTCTTTTGCGATAGCTTCATTCGTACTCTTCACAAAATCAAATTGTTTACTCAATGATGATAAAACTTTATTTATCAACTTATATTCGTCATAATAACATTCTTATTGTTACCCATGACGACCTCGATCAAATTTCGGGGACGAAATTTCTTTAACGGGTAGGTACTGTGACAATCCGAAAATTTCCGACCAAATTTAAACTTTATCTTTATATTATTCTGACACGATAAGCAAAGTCTGTAATGTTGAAATCTCAAAACTTTGAACTATGTTTATGTATTCAATTACCCATTGACTATGCTCGACGATTCACAAACTGTTATGTGTAAATAGATATATATATATATATATATATATATATATATATACATATGTGTGATTATTAAATTGAGATATATTAATAAAATATTTAACGGTTTAGTTGATATGAATATAAGCTATGAGATCTATTTTATGACTTGGAAACGTTATCAAAGTATTGAATGAATAATATTTTACATGAATGTATTTGTTTCGATATAAGTTTAATATATTTATCGATGGAATTATAAGATAATATCAAATGATTGAGTTATCTGATACATTGTGATATGATTATGAGTCTCTGTTGTGAGGCCCACATTGATTTGAGAAATCTTTCCTTTTTAACAATATTCGGAATAATTGCTAAAGTGATTTACAAGTAAGAACAAAAGTGTCAATTAACGAAAACTAGACAAAAGTTAGTGGAGATTCCTGCTTAATTTTCAATACAAGCTTTACAATAATTGCCTCGTGTCTCTTGGTAAGTTAATTATTTAACTTTCATAATATTTAATGTAAAAGTGAAATCATGTAGAATAAATAATTGTGATAATGGTTGTCGATAGATTAAACCATTTGACGTGTTATATTAAGATGATTTCATACGTTTATTTATCCATTGAACTTAACCCTATGATTCACGAGTGAACTGTAAGTTAAAAACTAGAAACAGTTATGATTTACGTATTATATGATTTTACTTTATTAAATGAAAACGTTTTACGTTATAATTAAAACCTTATATATATATATATATATATATATATATATATATATATATAAATATAAGTATATCTAAATAATTAAAATAATAAAATACAATTTGATCATTAAGATTAAGTACGTAAAATAATACACGAGATAATAATGTGGGTATTAAAATAAAGCTATATATAAATACATATGACTTCTATTAAAAATTATTATGACATGGGTATTGGAATATATATAAAAGTTATAGATATTATATGTTATAATTATTAAATAATACATGATTAATAATATGTAATATTAATAGACTAAATTTAATTGCAAGTTTAGAATATGGTTGTTATAATTACTTCCATTCTTAGTAATAAAAATATTAATATTAATAACAGTATTAGTAATATAATTATTTCAATATATAATATATAGATATGATAATTTGATATATATGATTTGTTATATTATTATTATTATTATTAATATCATTATTATTATTATTAATTATTATTATCATTAATATAATTACTAATCTTATTATTAGTATTATTAGTAATATTATTATTACTAAAATTATTATTAAAATTTTTATAAATATTGTTATTACTATTACTATTACAATACAACTAATTATCATTATCCCTAATAAAATTATTATTATTACTATATCGGTATTTTTATTATTATTAATAATTAATAGTATTATTGTTACTAAGATATTTATTTATTAATAACTAATATTAAATATAATCTATAAAAACAGATCTTACACGAAATTTTATTATATGTATCACCATCAGTTTTATTTTTTTTCCTCCTGCCTGTAAATCCTTGTCGACCACTTCACTATCCAACAAATTCGATCAAATCAGGTTTACTATTTCAATCATTCAATTAGGATCCTCATTATCATATATATTGCGTTAGTCGTCTGCTAGGGAGAATTAAAAAAAAACCCCCAAAACTTAAATACAACAAGAACACCTCTGTTCGCGAATTATTTTGCTCATAATTCGAAATCGAACCCATTTTAAAAATCTAAAAATGCAGAAGTGTCCTAAATCACATCGTTAATGTTTCTTAAAAATCTCAGGTTTTAATTCGTTAAACCAAATCCGAATTTGAGAGTCAAACATTTAAAACAAAAAGTCAACACTTTTGTTCTTCGTAAAATTCAAGCTTGTTCTAATGATTCTGTTTCAATTGACAATTTAGAAAGCTTTTATGAGTAATTTGAAATATATTTTGTGTTATAACCTTTGGCTAAAACGATCTTAATATCATAATCAAATTTTATTTTTTTTGAAACAGCGTCGGACAGCAGCTTCTCTTATATTTTTTTTATTTTAATTTCTATTAAGTTTAAATGCACAGATGAAATCGTTTATGTTTATAAATCCTAAAACTATTTTACTTTGTATTCAATTGTTGTGATTAAGGATGTCTAGTAATTAGAATTATGAAGAAGATGAACAGTAAACAGAAATGGGTTATATAGATATGGGTCGTAACATTAAACAGAAAAATAGAACGGCTGGGATGGTTAGAGAGTGATGTTGGTGATAGAGAGTTCTTGGGTTCGAGCCCGGTTCAGGGCATTTTTTTTTTTTGAAAAGCTTTGAAAGGTATAATTCGTTATCAAAATTATTCTTATTATTACCTTATTATTGTTATTATTATTATTATTAGTTATGATTATGATTATTATTGTTATGATAATAATAATTATTATAATTACTATCATAAATACAAATTGTTATTATGATTATTACGATTATTGTTATTATGAGTATTATTGTTAGTGTTAGTATCATATCTATAAGTAGTATAATCATTATTATTATTATTATAAGTATTATTAGTAATATTAGTATTATTAATTTTATCATTTTAGCGTTATTATTAAGTAGGATAATTATTGATATTATCATTAATAATAAAATTGTTATTGTTATGATTTTTAATATGTTAGTAACATTGATATTATAAAGTTAATAACAAAAATTAATATGGTAAAATTATGGAAAATAGTTATAAATTATATGAATACTTGTACAATTATGAATTTGACTAGGAAATTAAGTTATAGGAATTGTAGTTATAAGTTGAGAAATGAAAAACGAAGTTTACGATAAATCTAATTATTATTATTACCACTGTTATTATTATTATCATTACAATATTAAAGTAAAGTATCATTTTTTTTTTATTATTATTAATATAATTATTATTATTATTATTATTTTCACCATTATAATTAAAATTAACAAAATTATCATTTTTCTTCTTAAATTTTAACATTTATTAAAGTTGTTATTTTTATTAAAGTTATCATTATAAAAATTAACATTATTGTTATTATTATTATTATTATTACTATCATTATTATTATTATCCTTAATCTAGTATATTTACAATTATTAAGAAATGATCTTTATATAACAATATATTTATACACATAACTTAACTATATTAATACTTTTATTTGTTTAAAATATATAAAATGAATACATTTAATTAAATAATGATATATATAAGTTATTAATATAAAAATCATATCACTAATAATAATATATATATTTGTTCGATTATGATTATATGTTTTAAAATATATATAAATGATATAGGTTCGTGAATCTGAGGCCAACCCTGCATTGTTCAGTATCGTCGTATGAATATTTTTACTACAAAATATTGTATCGTGAGTTTCATTTGCTCCTTTTTTAAATGCTTTTGCAATATATATTTTTTGGACTGAGAATACATGCGCTGCTTTTATAAATGTTTTATGAAATAGACACAAGTAATCGAAACTACATTCTATGGTTGGATTATCGAATCGAATATCACCCTTTTAGCTTAGTAACCTAAGAATTAGGGAACAGACACCCTAATTGACGTGAATCCTAAAGGTAGATCTACGGGCACTAACTCTCCCCATACTGGAAAATGGTATGCTTTAGTACTTCGAGTTATTAATACAGATGGATTTCTGTTTTGGGGATATTCTATATGCATTTTATTAATGTCGGTTACCAGGTGTTCAATCCATATGAATGATTTTTAAACACTTGCCAGTGTATGATTATTGAATAAAGGAAATCTTGTGGTCTATTAAAATTATGGAAATGATTGATTACGATAAACTAATGAACTCACCAACCTTTTGATTGACACTTTAAAGCATGTTTATTCTCAGGTATTAAGGAAATCTTCCACTGTGCATTTGCTCATTTTAAATATATTACTTGGAATCATTAATGGCATATTTCAAAAGACATTGCATTCAAGTTGTTGAGTTCAATAGAGATTACTATTAAGTAAATGACAGATTAGGTCATTTATAAGTTGGAGATTATGAAATGGTATACATGCATGTCATCTTTCGATGTAATGAAAGGTTGTCTTTTAAAAATGAATGCAATGTTTGTATAAGGTATCATATAGAGGTCAAATACCTCGCGATGTAATCATATGTTGTTGTATTCGTCCTTATGGATTAGGACGGGTCGCTTCATCATTTCTAGAAACAACATTCTTTTTGCGGGTGTCTTGGGTTTCATGTTCTTCCTGTTCGGCGGTATTATCTGGTGTTTTAGATGTTGGGCTTGTTATTCATATCTTTTCACCTGCATTTTGAGAGCAGTTCTGTTGTGTCCGCGCGTCGCCGTGGGAAATGATTCTGCTTTGCACTTCAAACACAAATTCAATAATATATAAAAATAATACGCATATCGACGATCGTTCAAAACCTATATATGATACACAATGATATATAAACTGAAAAAGTTAATATTGTAATTACCTGACTGCAAGTGTCCAAAAGCAATGAATAATCTAACCGAAAAAATTGTCCAACCTCTTATAGTAAATCAAACCTTTGCAAGTTAATTACAACATCAAAGTTAGCCATTGATCAAAGTTTTAGAAGCAAATTGAAAAGGTATTCATAATTTGCAAATCTGATATGCGAACAACAACGTCAACGAATGATCGATGTTGTTATGAATAGAGATAGGGTTTCACGATCTTCAAATGCGGCGTAGATAATCATTATTTAGTAGTCATCGGTCTTCTTTATCGTAAAACTGAAATCGGCATTCACTACAAATATTGAGTGAGGGTATTGTTTATATTTACGTTGCTAAATTGGGTAATACAAACTCCCATGAATTGGTAATACAATCACCCATATACTTGCAAATATTGCTATTAAGTTTGATCTAATGGTTCTAATTAAACCCTCTTTGTGAATCTAAGGGTTAAAACTTTACCATGTGTACTTCTAGTTAACATGCTTTGTTAATATTGCTTTTGTTATAATATATAAAAGAGAGAAGAGAGATTCTTGTTGATTTTTAAATCTGTTTAATGTTCTTACGTTATGCTGGAAAAAAAAAAGACAAACAACAATAAAAACTGAAGAAAGGATAAGCTTGTTTGGTTTGAAATGAAAAAAATGATTTCACGTGATGTTATGTAAGAAGTTAGAATTTTTCCGATATACTAAACAAACCTATTGTAACACCCCGTTTTCCTCATACATAGACTAAAGGTACGTATTTTACCTTGTAAGCGCTTATTATTAACCGCAAACGATTTTGTATAGTTTAAATGTTAGGAAATGTTGAAAATGGTGTGATCAGGGCTCCTGTCACGTTTGGGGTCTATGTATCGTGTTTCAGCTCGTCGCGATACGCGACAGACCATGATGGAACTCGACAGGTTAAAATTCTGCAACTGCCCACTTTGTCGCGTCTTGGTGTGGGTTGTAGCGTCCTGGGTGTCGTGTAACGCGACAGGTTGTCGCGAAACGCGACAGATGTCGCTGTTTAATAATTTTAGCCATTTTAAATAGCATCTTTTGGGGGTGTAATGGTCTTTTCACTTATGGCCGGTTTTGGGAGTCTAAAAGCTGATTCAAGCTTATCCTAACACATTAAACACTTATTCAACTACATCTCATTCAATTTTAGAGAGAGGGAGAGTTAGGGTTTAGTGAGAGAGAGAGAGAGAGCTCACTTGGAGAAGAAGGAGACCAAATCTCACCCAAGTCCAAGTTTTAAAGTTGTTCCCTAC